>NW_026734928.1:0-200075 GCF_949786415.1 Peromyscus eremicus | reverse complement strand
CCCATGCAGTTTCTGGTCCTACGAGCAAGAGTTGTTTTCTGGTAAGAAGAGTCACTACTGCTCTCCCATTGCAATACACAGTGCAAATAGCACTCATGTCTCTTCCCAGCAAGTACAGTGTATTGGACTGAAGAGGATCTACTGTTCTTGTCAGTTTCGTAACCAGAATTGAACTAGATATGGCCGTGTGTGTAGGAAGCACAGTTCTTTTGTTGTGAGCCAGCTCACTGTTATTGCCCTATATAAAACACTGAGTAGAAGAGTGCTTTTTTCTCAAAAGCAGAGTGTGTTTCTTGTAAGGCGAGCTAGCGTTTGTTTCCCAGTCCTAAATGGAGTTGAATCACTACAGTTTCTGGTCCTATGAGCAAGAGTTGTTTTCTGGTAAGAAGAGTCACTTTTGTGCTCCCATTGAGATACATAGTGCAAATAGCACTCGCGTCTGTTCCCAGCAAGTACAGTGTATTGGACTGAAGAGGATCTACTGTTCTTGTCAGTTTCCTAAGCAGAGTTGAACTAGATGTGGCCCGTGTGTGTAGGAAGCACAGTTCTTTTGTTCTCAGCAAGCTCACTGTTCAGACCCCATAGGAAACCCAGCAGAGTAGAAGAGTACTCTTTTCTCAAAAGCAGAGTGTGTTTCTTGTAAGGCGAGCTAGTGTTTGTTTCCCAGTCACAAATGGAGTTGAATCCCATGCAGTTTCTGGTCCTACGAGCAAGGGATGTTTTCTGGTAGGAAGAGTCACTATTGTGCTACCATTGCCATATTCAGTGCAAATAGCACTCGCGTCTATTCCCAGCAAGTACAGTGTATTGGACAGAATAGGAGCTTCTGTTCTTGTCAGTTTCATAAGCAGAGTTGAACTAGATATGGCCCGTGTGTGTGAAGCACAGTTCTTTTGTTCTGAGCAAGCTCAATTTTCGGACCCCATAGTAAACACAGTAGAGTAGAAGAGTGCTCTTTTCTCAAAAGCAGAGTGTGTTTCTTGTAAGGCTAGCTAGTGTTTGTTTCCCAGTCAGAAACGGAGTTGAATCCCATGCTGTTTCTGGTCCTAGGAGCAAGAGTTATTTTCTGGTAAGAAGAGTCACTATTTTGCTCCCATTGCCATACACAGTGCAAATAGCACTCGCGTCTGCTCCCAGCAAGTACACTGTATTGGACTGAATAGGAGCTACTGTTCTTGTCAGTTTCCTAAACAGAGTTGAACTAGATATATCCCGTGTGTGTAGGAAGCACAGTTCTTTTGTTCTGAGCAAGCTCACTGTTCTGGCCCTATAGGAAACATAGTAGAGTAGACGAGTGCTCTTTTCTCAAAAGTAGAGTTTTTTTCTTGTAAGGTGAGCTAGCGTTTGTTTCCCAGTCCTAAATAGAGTTGAATCACATGTAGTTTCTGATCCTAGGAGCAAGAGTTGTTTTCTGGTAAGAAGAGGCACTATTGCGCTCCCATTGTCATACACAGGGCAAATAGCACTGGCGTCGGTTCCCAGCATGTACAGTGTATTGGAATGAAGAGGATCTACTGTTCTTGTCAGTTTCCTAAGCAGAGTTGAACTAGATATGGGCCGTGTGTGTAGGAAGCAAAGTTCTTTTGTCCTGAGCAAGCTCACTGTTTTGGCCCTATAGGAAACAAAGTAGAGTAAAGAGTGCTGTTTTCTCAAAAGCAGAGTGTGTTTCTTGTAAGGCGAGCTAGTGTTTGTTTCCCAGTCCTAAATGGAGTTGAATCCCATGCAGTTTCTGGTCCTACGAGCAAGAGTTGTTTTCTGGAAAGGAAAGTCACTATTGTGCTCCCTTTGCTATACACAGTGCAAATAGCACTCGCGTCCGTTCCCAGCAAGTACAGTGTATTGGACTGAAGAGGATCTACTGTTCTTGTCAGTTTCCTAAGCAGAGTTGAACTAGATATGGCCCGTGTGTGTGAAGCACAGTTCTTTTTTTCTGAGCAAGCTCAATTTTCGGACCCCATAGTAAACACAGTAGAGTAGAAGAGTGCTCTTTTCTCAAAAGCAGACTTTGTTTCTTGTAAGGCTAGCTAGCCTTTGTTTCCCAGTCAGAAACGGAGGTGAATCCCATGCTGTTTCTGGTCCTAGGAGCAAGAGTTGTTTTCTGGTAAGAAGAGTCACTATTTCGCTCCCATTGCCATACACAGTGCAAATAGCACTCGCGTCTGCTCCCAGCAAGTACAGTGTATTGGACTGAATAGGAGCTACTGTTCTTGTCAGTTTCCTAAGCAGAGTTGAACTAGAATTAGCCTGTGTGTGTAGGAAGCACAGTTCTTTTGTTCTGAGCAAGCTCACTGTTCTGGCCCTATAGGAAACACAGTAGAGTAGAAGAGTGCTCTTTTCTCAAAAGCAGAGTTTTTTTCTTCTAAGGTGAGCTAGCGTTTGTTTCCCAGTCCTAAATGGAGTTGAATCACATGCAGTTTTTGGTCGTACGAACAAGGGATGTTTTCTGGTAAGGAAAGTAACTATTGTGCTCCCTTTGCCATAAACAGTGCAAATAGCACTCGCGTCTGTTCCCAGCAATTACAGTGTATAGGACTGAAGAGGAGCTACTGTTCTTGTCAGTTTCCTAAGCAGAGTTGAACGAGATATGGCCCGTGTGTGTAGGAAGCACAGTTCTTTTGTTCTGAGCAAGCTCACTGTTCTGGTCCTATAGGAAACACAGAAGAGTAGAAGAGTGCTCTTTTCTCAAAAGCAGAGTGTGTTTCTTGTAAGGTGAGCTAGCATTTGGTTCCCAGTCCTAAATGGAGTTGAATTACATGCAGTTTCTTGTCCTATGAGCAAGAGTTGTTTTCTGGTAAGAAGAGTCACTATTGCGCTCCTATTGCCATAAACAGTGCTAACAACTCTCACTACTGTTCTTTGCAAGTACAGTGTATTGGACAGAAGAGGAGCTACTGTTCTTGTCAGTTTCCTAAGCAGAGTTGACCTAGATATGGTCCGTGTGTGTAGGAAACACAGTTCTTTTGTTCTGAGCAAGGTCACTGTTCGGACACCATAGGAAACACAGTAGAGTAGAGGAGTGCTCTTTTCTCAAAAGCAGAGTGTGTTTCTTGTAAGGCGAGCTAGCTTTTGTTTCCCAGTCCTAAATGGAGTTGAATCCCATGCAGTTTCTGGTCCTAAGAGGAAGAGTTGTTTTCTGGTAAGAAGAGTCACTCTTGGGCTCCCATTGCCATACACAGTGCAAATAGCACTCGCGTCTGCTCCCAGCAAGTACAGTGTATTGGACTGAAGAGGAGCTACTGTTCGTGTCAGTTTCCTAAACAGAGTTGAACTAGATATAGCCTGTGTGTGTAGGAAGCACAGTTCTTTTGTTCGGAGCAAGCTCACTCTTCTGGCCTATAAGAAACACAGTAGAGTAGAAGAGTGCTCTTTTCTCAAAAGCAGAGTGTTTCTCTTGTAAGACAAGCTAGCGTTTGTTTCCCAGTCCTAAATGGAGTTGAATCACATGGAGTTTCTGTCCTATGAACAAGACTTGTTTTCTGGAAAGGAAAGTCACTATTGTGCTCCCTTTGCCATACACAGTGCAAATAGTACTCGCGTCTGTTCCCAGCAAGTACAGTGTATTGGACAGAAGAGGAGTTACTGTTCTTGTCAGTTTCCTAAGCAGAGTTGACCTAGATATGGCCCGTGTGTGTAGGAAGCACAGTTCTTTTGTTCTGAGCAAGGTCACTGTTCGGACACCATAGGAAACACAGTAGAGTAGAGGAGTGCTCTTTTCTCAAAAGCAGAGTGTATTTTTTGTAAGGCGAGCTAGCGTTTGTTTCCCAGTCCTAAATGGAGTTGAATCACATGTAGTTTCTGATCCTAGGAGCAAGAGTTTTTTTCTGGTAAGAAGAGTCACTATTGCGCTCCCATTGTCATACACAGGGCAAATAGCACTGGCGTCTGTACCCAGCATGTACAGTGTATTGGACTGAAGAGGATCTACTGTTCTTGTCAGTTTCCTAAGCAGAGTTGAACTAGATATGGGCCGTGTGTGTAGGAAGCACAGTTCTTTTGTTCTGAGCAAGCTCACTGTTTTGGCCCTATAGGAAACAAAGTAGAGTAGAAGAGTGCTCTTTTCTCAAAAGCAGAGTGTGTTTCTTGTAAGGCGAGCTAGCTTTTGTTTTCCAGTCCTAAATGGAGTTGAATCCCATGCAGTTTCTGGTCCTACGAGCAAGAGTTGTTTTCTGGTAAGAAGAGTCACTACTGCTCTCCCATTGCAATACACAGTGCAAATAGCACTCATGTCTGTTCCCAGCAAGTACAGTGTATTGGACTGAAGAGGATCTACTGTTCTTGTCAGTTTCGTAACCAGAATTGAACTAGATATGGCCGTGTGTGTAGGAAGCACAGTTCTTTTGTGTGAGCCAGCTCACTGTTATTGCCCTATATAAAACACTGAGTAGAAGAGTGCTTTTTTCTCAAAAGCAGAGTGTGTTTCTTGTAAGGCGAGCTAGCGTTTGTTTCCCAGTCCTAAATGGAGTTGAATCACTACAGTTTCTGTTCCTATGAGCAAGAGTTGTTTTCTGGTAAGAAGAGTCACTTTTGTGCTCCCATTGAGATACATAGTGCAAATAGCACTCGCGTCTGTTCCCAGCAAGTACAGTGTATTGGACTGAAGAGGATCTACTGTTCTTGTCAGTTTCCTAAGCAGAGTTGAACTAGATGTGGCCCGTGTGTGTAGGAAGCACAGTTCTTTTGTTCTCAGCAAGCTCACTGTTCAGACCCCATAGGAAACCCAGCAGAGTAGAAGAGTACTCTTTTCTCAAAAGCAGAGTGTGTTTCTTGTAAGGCGAGCTAGTGTTTGTTTCCCAGTCACAAATGGAGTTGAATCCCATGCAGTTTCTGGTCCTACGAGCAAGGGATGTTTTCTGGTAGGAAGAGTCACTATTGTGCTACCATTGCCATATTCAGTGCAAATAGCACTCGCGTCTATTCCCAGCAAGTACAGTGTATTGGACAGAATAGGAGCTTCTGTTCTTGTCAGTTTCATAAGCAGAGTTGAACTAGATATGGCCCGTGTGTGTGAAGCACAGTTCTTTTGTTCTGAGCAAGCTCAATTTTCGGACCCCATAGTAAACACAGTAGAGTAGAAGAGTGCTCTTTTCTCAAAAGCAGAGTGTGTTTCTTGTAAGGCTAGCTAGTGTTTGTTTCCCAGTCAGAAACGGAGTTGAATCCCATGCTGTTTCTGGTCCTAGGAGCAAGAGTTATTTTCTGGTAAGAAGAGTCACTATTTTGCTCCCATTGCCATACACAGTGCAAATAGCACTCGCGTCTGCTCCCAGCAAGTACACTGTATTGGACTGAATAGGAGCTACTGTTCTTGTCAGTTTCCTAAACAGAGTTGAACTAGATATATCCCGTGTGTGTAGGAAGCACAGTTCTTTTGTTCTGAGCAAGCTCACTGTTCTGGCCCTATAGGAAACATAGTAGAGTAGACGAGTGCTCTTTTCTCAAAAGTAGAGTTTTTTTCTTGTAAGGTGAGCTAGCGTTTGTTTCCCAGTCCTAAATAGAGTTGAATCACATGTAGTTTCTGATCCTAGGAGCAAGAGTTGTTTTCTGGTAAGAAGAGGCACTATTGCGCTCCCATTGTCATACACAGGGCAAATAGCACTGGCGTCGGTTCCCAGCATGTACAGTGTATTGGAATGAAGAGGATCTACTGTTCTTGTCAGTTTCCTAAGCAGAGTTGAACTAGATATGGGCCGTGTGTGTAGGAAGCAAAGTTCTTTTGTCCTGAGCAAGCTCACTGTTTTGGCCCTATAGGAAACAAAGTAGAGTAAAGAGTGCTGTTTTCTCAAAAGCAGAGTGTGTTTCTTGTAAGGCGAGCTAGTGTTTGTTTCCCAGTCCTAAATGGAGTTGAATCCCATGCAGTTTCTGGTCCTACGAGCAAGAGTTGTTTTCTGGAAAGGAAAGTCACTATTGTGCTCCCTTTGCTATACACAGTGCAAATAGCACTCGCGTCCGTTCCCAGCAAGTACAGTGTATTGGACTGAAGAGGATCTACTGTTCTTGTCAGTTTCCTAAGCAGAGTTGAACTAGATATGGCCCGTGTGTGTGAAGCACAGTTCTTTTTTTCTGAGCAAGCTCAATTTTCGGACCCCATAGTAAACACAGTAGAGTAGAAGAGTGCTCTTTTCTCAAAAGCAGACTTTGTTTCTTGTAAGGCTAGCTAGCCTTTGTTTCCCAGTCAGAAACGGAGGTGAATCCCATGCTGTTTCTGGTCCTAGGAGCAAGAGTTGTTTTCTGGTAAGAAGAGTCACTATTTCGCTCCCATTGCCATACACAGTGCAAATAGCACTCGCGTCTGCTCCCAGCAAGTACAGTGTATTGGACTGAATAGGAGCTACTGTTCTTGTCAGTTTCCTAAGCAGAGTTGAACTAGAATTAGCCTGTGTGTGTAGGAAGCACAGTTCTTTTGTTCTGAGCAAGCTCACTGTTCTGGCCCTATAGGAAACACAGTAGAGTAGAAGAGTGCTCTTTTCTCAAAAGCAGAGTTTTTTTCTTCTAAGGTGAGCTAGCGTTTGTTTCCCAGTCCTAAATGGAGTTGAATCACATGCAGTTTTTGGTCGTACGAACAAGGGATGTTTTCTGGTAAGGAAAGTAACTATTGTGCTCCCTTTGCCATAAACAGTGCAAATAGCACTCGCGTCTGTTCCCAGCAATTACAGTGTATAGGACTGAAGAGGAGCTACTGTTCTTGTCAGTTTCCTAAGCAGAGTTGAACGAGATATGGCCCGTGTGTGTAGGAAGCACAGTTCTTTTGTTCTGAGCAAGCTCACTGTTCTGGTCCTATAGGAAACACAGAAGAGTAGAAGAGTGCTCTTTTCTCAAAAGCAGAGTGTGTTTCTTGTAAGGTGAGCTAGCATTTGGTTCCCAGTCCTAAATGGAGTTGAATTACATGCAGTTTCTTGTCCTATGAGCAAGAGTTGTTTTCTGGTAAGAAGAGTCACTATTGCGCTCCTATTGCCATAAACAGTGCTAACAACTCTCACTACTGTTCTTTGCAAGTACAGTGTATTGGACAGAAGAGGAGCTACTGTTCTTGTCAGTTTCCTAAGCAGAGTTGAACTAGATATGGTCCGTGTGTGTAGGAAACACAGTTCTTTTGTTCTGAGCAAGGTCACTGTTCGGACACCATAGGAAACACAGTAGAGTAGAGGAGTGCTCTTTTCTCAAAAGCAGAGTGTGTTTCTTGTAAGGCGAGCTAGCTTTTGTTTCCCAGTCCTAAATGGAGTTGAATCCCATGCAGTTTCTGGTCCTAAGAGGAAGAGTTGTTTTCTGGTAAGAAGAGTCACTCTTGGGCTCCCATTGCCATACACAGTGCAAATAGCACTCGCGTCTGCTCCCAGCAAGTACAGTGTATTGGACTGAAGAGGAGCTACTGTTCGTGTCAGTTTCCTAAACAGAGTTGAACTAGATATAGCCTGTGTGTGTAGGAAGCACAGTTCTTTTGTTCGGAGCAAGCTCACTCTTCTGGCCTATAAGAAACACAGTAGAGTAGAAGAGTGCTCTTTTCTCAAAAGCAGAGTGTTTCTCTTGTAAGACAAGCTAGCGTTTGTTTCCCAGTCCTAAATGGAGTTGAATCACATGGAGTTTCTGTCCTATGAACAAGACTTGTTTTCTGGAAAGGAAAGTCACTATTGTGCTCCCTTTGCCATACACAGTGCAAATAGTACTCGCGTCTGTTCCCAGCAAGTACAGTGTATTGAACAGAAGAGGAGTTACTGTTCTTGTCAGTTTCCTAAGCAGAGTTGACCTAGATATGGCCCGTGTGTGTAGGAAGCACAGTTCTTTTGTTCTTAGCAAGGTCACTGTTCGGACACCATAGGAAACACAGTAGAGTAGAGGAGTGCTCTTTTCTCAAAAGCAGAGTGTATTTTTTGTAAGGCGAGCTAGCGTTTGTTTCCCAGTCCTAAATGGAGTTGAATCACATGTAGTTTCTGATCCTAGGAGCAAGAGTTTTTTTTCTGGTAAGAAGAGTCACTATTGCGCTCCCATTGTCATACACAGGGCAAATAGCACTGGCGTCTGTACCCAGCATGTACAGTGTATTGGACTGAAGAGGATCTACTGTTCTTGTCAGTTTCCTAAGCAGAGTTGAACTAGATATGGGCCGTGTGTGTAGGAAGCACAGTTCTTTTGTTCTGAGCAAGCTCACTGTTTTGGCCCTATAGGAAACAAAGTAGAGTAGAAGAGTGCTCTTTTCTCAAAAGCAGAGTGTGTTTCTTGTAAGGCGAGCTAGCTTTTGTTTTCCAGTCCTAAATGGAGTTGAATCCCATGCAGTTTCTGGTCCTACGAGCAAGAGTTGTTTTCTGGTAAGAAGAGTCACTACTGCTCTCCCATTGCAATACACAGTGCAAATAGCACTCATGTCTGTTCCCAGCAAGTACAGTGTATTGGACTGAAGAGGATCTACTGTTCTTGTCAGTTTCGTAACCAGAATTGAACTAGATATGGCCGTGTGTGTAGGAAGCACAGTTCTTTTGTGTGAGCCAGCTCACTGTTATTGCCCTATATAAAACACTGAGTAGAAGAGTGCTTTTTTCTCAAAAGCAGAGTGTGTTTCTTGTAAGGCGAGCTAGCGTTTGTTTCCCAGTCCTAAATGGAGTTGAATCACTACAGTTTCTGTTCCTATGAGCAAGAGTTGTTTTCTGGTAAGAAGAGTCACTTTTGTGCTCCCATTGAGATACATAGTGCAAATAGCACTCGCGTCTGTTCCCAGCAAGTACAGTGTATTGGACTGAAGAGGATCTACTGTTCTTGTCAGTTTCCTAAGCAGAGTTGAACTAGATGTGGCCCGTGTGTGTAGGAAGCACAGTTCTTTTGTTCTCAGCAAGCTCACTGTTCAGACCCCATAGGAAACCCAGCAGAGTAGAAGAGTACTCTTTTCTCAAAAGCAGAGTGTGTTTCTTGTAAGGCGAGCTAGTGTTTGTTTCCCAGTCACAAATGGAGTTGAATCCCATGCAGTTTCTGGTCCTACGAGCAAGGGATGTTTTCTGGTAGGAAGAGTCACTATTGTGCTACCATTGCCATATTCAGTGCAAATAGCACTCGCGTCTATTCCCAGCAAGTACAGTGTATTGGACAGAATAGGAGCTTCTGTTCTTGTCAGTTTCATAAGCAGAGTTGAACTAGATATGGCCCGTGTGTGTGAAGCACAGTTCTTTTGTTCTGAGCAAGCTCAATTTTCGGACCCCATAGTAAACACAGTAGAGTAGAAGAGTGCTCTTTTCTCAAAAGCAGAGTGTGTTTCTTGTAAGGCTAGCTAGTGTTTGTTTCCCAGTCAGAAACGGAGTTGAATCCCATGCTGTTTCTGGTCCTAGGAGCAAGAGTTATTTTCTGGTAAGAAGAGTCACTATTTTGCTCCCATTGCCATACACAGTGCAAATAGCACTCGCGTCTGCTCCCAGCAAGTACACTGTATTGGACTGAATAGGAGCTACTGTTCTTGTCAGTTTCCTAAACAGAGTTGAACTAGATATATCCCGTGTGTGTAGGAAGCACAGTTCTTTTGTTCTGAGCAAGCTCACTGTTCTGGCCCTATAGGAAACATAGTAGAGTAGACGAGTGCTCTTTTCTCAAAAGTAGAGTTTTTTTCTTGTAAGGTGAGCTAGCGTTTGTTTCCCAGTCCTAAATAGAGTTGAATCACATGTAGTTTCTGATCCTAGGAGCAAGAGTTGTTTTCTGGTAAGAAGAGGCACTATTGCGCTCCCATTGTCATACACAGGGCAAATAGCACTGGCGTCGGTTCCCAGCATGTACAGTGTATTGGAATGAAGAGGATCTACTGTTCTTGTCAGTTTCCTAAGCAGAGTTGAACTAGATATGGGCCGTGTGTGTAGGAAGCAAAGTTCTTTTGTCCTGAGCAAGCTCACTGTTTTGGCCCTATAGGAAACAAAGTAGAGTAAAGAGTGCTGTTTTCTCAAAAGCAGAGTGTGTTTCTTGTAAGGCGAGCTAGTGTTTGTTTCCCAGTCCTAAATGGAGTTGAATCCCATGCAGTTTCTGGTCCTACGAGCAAGAGTTGTTTTCTGGAAAGGAAAGTCACTATTGTGCTCCCTTTGCTATACACAGTGCAAATAGCACTCGCGTCCGTTCCCAGCAAGTACAGTGTATTGGACTGAAGAGGATCTACTGTTCTTGTCAGTTTCCTAAGCAGAGTTGAACTAGATATGGCCCGTGTGTGTGAAGCACAGTTCTTTTTTTCTGAGCAAGCTCAATTTTCGGACCCCATAGTAAACACAGTAGAGTAGAAGAGTGCTCTTTTCTCAAAAGCAGACTTTGTTTCTTGTAAGGCTAGCTAGCCTTTGTTTCCCAGTCAGAAACGGAGGTGAATCCCATGCTGTTTCTGGTCCTAGGAGCAAGAGTTGTTTTCTGGTAAGAAGAGTCACTATTTCGCTCCCATTGCCATACACAGTGCAAATAGCACTCGCGTCTGCTCCCAGCAAGTACAGTGTATTGGACTGAATAGGAGCTACTGTTCTTGTCAGTTTCCTAAGCAGAGTTGAACTAGAATTAGCCTGTGTGTGTAGGAAGCACAGTTCTTTTGTTCTGAGCAAGCTCACTGTTCTGGCCCTATAGGAAACACAGTAGAGTAGAAGAGTGCTCTTTTCTCAAAAGCAGAGTTTTTTTCTTCTAAGGTGAGCTAGCGTTTGTTTCCCAGTCCTAAATGGAGTTGAATCACATGCAGTTTTTGGTCGTACGAACAAGGGATGTTTTCTGGTAAGGAAAGTAACTATTGTGCTCCCTTTGCCATAAACAGTGCAAATAGCACTCGCGTCTGTTCCCAGCAATTACAGTGTATAGGACTGAAGAGGAGCTACTGTTCTTGTCAGTTTCCTAAGCAGAGTTGAACGAGATATGGCCCGTGTGTGTAGGAAGCACAGTTCTTTTGTTCTGAGCAAGCTCACTGTTCTGGTCCTATAGGAAACACAGAAGAGTAGAAGAGTGCTCTTTTCTCAAAAGCAGAGTGTGTTTCTTGTAAGGTGAGCTAGCATTTGGTTCCCAGTCCTAAATGGAGTTGAATTACATGCAGTTTCTTGTCCTATGAGCAAGAGTTGTTTTCTGGTAAGAAGAGTCACTATTGCGCTCCTATTGCCATAAACAGTGCTAACAACTCTCACTACTGTTCTTTGCAAGTACAGTGTATTGGACAGAAGAGGAGCTACTGTTCTTGTCAGTTTCCTAAGCAGAGTTGAACTAGATATGGTCCGTGTGTGTAGGAAACACAGTTCTTTTGTTCTGAGCAAGGTCACTGTTCGGACACCATAGGAAACACAGTAGAGTAGAGGAGTGCTCTTTTCTCAAAAGCAGAGTGTGTTTCTTGTAAGGCGAGCTAGCTTTTGTTTCCCAGTCCTAAATGGAGTTGAATCCCATGCAGTTTCTGGTCCTAAGAGGAAGAGTTGTTTTCTGGTAAGAAGAGTCACTCTTGGGCTCCCATTGCCATACACAGTGCAAATAGCACTCGCGTCTGCTCCCAGCAAGTACAGTGTATTGGACTGAAGAGGAGCTACTGTTCGTGTCAGTTTCCTAAACAGAGTTGAACTAGATATAGCCTGTGTGTGTAGGAAGCACAGTTCTTTTGTTCGGAGCAAGCTCACTCTTCTGGCCTATAAGAAACACAGTAGAGTAGAAGAGTGCTCTTTTCTCAAAAGCAGAGTGTTTCTCTTGTAAGACAAGCTAGCGTTTGTTTCCCAGTCCTAAATGGAGTTGAATCACATGGAGTTTCTGTCCTATGAACAAGACTTGTTTTCTGGAAAGGAAAGTCACTATTGTGCTCCCTTTGCCATACACAGTGCAAATAGTACTCGCGTCTGTTCCCAGCAAGTACAGTGTATTGAACAGAAGAGGAGTTACTGTTCTTGTCAGTTTCCTAAGCAGAGTTGACCTAGATATGGCCCGTGTGTGTAGGAAGCACAGTTCTTTTGTTCTTAGCAAGGTCACTGTTCGGACACCATAGGAAACACAGTAGAGTAGAGGAGTGCTCTTTTCTCAAAAGCAGAGTGTATTTTTTGTAAGGCGAGCTAGCGTTTGTTTCCCAGTCCTAAATGGAGTTGAATCACATGTAGTTTCTGATCCTAGGAGCAAGAGTTTTTTTCTGGTAAGAAGAGTCACTATTGCGCTCCCATTGTCATACACAGGGCAAATAGCACTGGCGTCTGTACCCAGCATGTACAGTGTATTGGACTGAAGAGGATCTACTGTTCTTGTCAGTTTCCTAAGCAGAGTTGAACTAGATATGGGCCGTGTGTGTAGGAAGCACAGTTCTTTTGTTCTGAGCAAGCTCACTGTTTTGGCCCTATAGGAAACAAAGTAGAGTAGAAGAGTGCTCTTTTCTCAAAAGCAGAGTGTGTTTCTTGTAAGGCGAGCTAGCTTTTGTTTTCCAGTCCTAAATGGAGTTGAATCCCATGCAGTTTCTGGTCCTACGAGCAAGAGTTGTTTTCTGGTAAGAAGAGTCACTACTGCTCTCCCATTGCAATACACAGTGCAAATAGCACTCATGTCTGTTCCCAGCAAGTACAGTGTATTGGACTGAAGAGGATCTACTGTTCTTGTCAGTTTCGTAACCAGAATTGAACTAGATATGGCCGTGTGTGTAGGAAGCACAGTTCTTTTGTTGTGAGCCAGCTCACTGTTATTGCCCTATATAAAACACTGAGTAAAAGAGTGCTCTTTTCTCAAAAGCAGAGTGTGTTTCTTGTAAGGCGAGCTAGCGTTTGTTTCCCAGTCCTAAATGGAGTTGAATCACTACAGTTTCTGGTCCTATGAGCAAGAGCTGTTTTCTGGTAAGAAGAGTCACTTTTGTGCTCCCATTGAGATACATAGTGCAAATAGCACTCCTGTCTGTTCCCAGCAAGTACAGTGTATTGGACTGAAGAGGAGCTACTGTTCTTGTCAGTTTCCTAAGCAGAGTTGAACTAGATGTGGCCCATGTGTGTAGGAAGCACAGTTCTTTTGTTCTCAGCAAGCTCACTGTTCAGACCCCATAGGAAACCCAGTAGAGTAGAAGAGTACTCTTTTCTCAAAAGCAGAGTGTGTTTCTTGTAAGGCGAGCTAGTGTTTGTTTCCCAGTCACAAATGGAGTTGAATCCCATGCAGTTTCTGGTCCTACGAGCAAGGGATGTTTTCTGGTAAGAAGAGTCACTATTGTGCTACCATTGCCATATTCAGTGCAAATAGCACTCGCGTCTATTCCCAGCAAGTACAGTGTATTGGACAGAAGAGGAGCTACTGTTCTTGTCAGTTTCATAAGCAGAGTTGAACTAGATATGGCCCGTGTGTGTAGGAAGCACAGTTCTTTTGTTCTGAGCAAGCTCAATTTTCGGACCCCATAGTAAACACAGTAGAGTAGAAGAGTGCTCTTTTCTCAAAAGCAGAGTGTGTTTCTTGTAAGGCTAGCTAGTGTTTGTTTCCCAGTCAGAAACGGAGTTGAATCCCATGCTGTTTCTGGTCCTAGGAGCAAGAGTTATTTTCTGGTAAGAAGAGTCACTATTTCGCTCCCATTGCCATACACAGTGCAAATAGCACTCGCGTCTGCTCCCAGCAAGTACAGTGTATTGGACTGAATAGGAGCTACAGTTCTTGTCAGTTTCCTAAACAGAGTTGAACTAGATATATCCTGTGTGTGTAGGAAGGACAGTTCTTTTGTTCTGAGCAAGCTCACTGTTCTGGCCCTATAGGAAACATAGTAGAGTAGACGAGTGCTCTTTTCTCAAAAGCTGAGTTTTTTTCTTGTAAGGTGAGCTAGCGTTTGTTTCCCAGTCCTAAATGGAGTTGAATCACATGCAGTTTTTGGTCCTACGAGCAAGGGATGTTTTCTGGTAAGGAAAGTCACTATTGTGTTCCCTTTGCCATACACAGTGCAAATAGCACTCGTGTCTGTTCCCAGGAAGTACAGTGTATTGGACTGAAGAGGAGCTACTGTTCTTGTCAGTTTTCTAAGCAGAGTTGAACTAGATATGGCCCGTGTGTGTAGGAAGCACAGTTCTTTTGTTCTGAGCAAGCTCACTGTTCTGGCCCTATAGGAAACACAGTAGAGTAGAAGAGTGCTCTTTTCTCAAAAGCAGAGTTGTTTCTTGTAAGGCGAGCTAGCGTTTGTTTCCCAGTCCTAAATGTAATTGAATCACATGCAGTTTCTCTTCCTACGAGCAAGAGTTGTTTTATGGTAAGAATAGTCACCATCGTGCTGCCATTGTCAAACACAGGGCACATAGCACTGGCGTCTATTCCCAGCATGTACAGTGTATTGGAATGAAGAGGATCTACTGTTCTTGTCAGTTTCCTAAGCAGAATTGAACTAGATAATGCCGTGTGTGTAGGACGCACAGTTCTTTTTTTTTGAGCAAGCTCACTGTTTTGGCCCTATATGAAACACAGTAAAGTAGAAGAGTGCTCTTTTCTCAAAAGCAGAGTGTGTTTCTTGTAAGGCGAGCTAGCGTTTGTTTCCCAGTCCTAAATGGAGTTGAATCCCATGCAGTTTCTGGTCCTAAGAGCAAGAGTTGTTTTCTGGTAAGAAGAGTCACTATTGGGCTCCCATTGTCATATACAGTGCAAATAGCACTCGCGTCTGTTCCCAGCAAGTACAGTGTATTGGACTGAAGAGGAGCTACTGTTCTTGTCAATTTCCTAAGCAGAATTGAACTAGATATGGCCGTGTGTGTAGGAAGCACAGTTCTTTTGTTCTGAGCAAGCTCAATGTTTTGGCCCTATAGGAAACACATTAGAGTAGAAGAGTGTCCTTTTCTCAAAAGCAGAGTGTGTTTCTTGTAAGGCAAGCTAGCGTTTGTTTTTCAGTCCTAAATAAAGTTGAATCACATGCAGTTTCTGGTCCTACGAGCAAGAGTTGTTTTCTGGTAAGAAGAGTCACTATTGTGCTCCCATTGTCATACACAGTGCAAATAGCACTGGCGTCTGTTCCCAGCAAGTACAGTATACTGGACTGAAGAGGAGCTACTGTTCTTGTCTGTTTCCTAAGCAGACTTGAACTAGATATGGCCCGTGTGTGTAGGAAGCACAGTTCTTTTGTTCGGAGCAAGCTCACTGTTCGGACCCCATAGGAAACACAGTAGAGTAGAAGAGTGCTCTTTTTCAAAAGCAGAGTCTGTTTCTTGTAAGGCTAGCTAGCGTTTGTTTCCCAGTCCTAAATGGAGTTGAATCACATGCAGTTTATGGTCCTATGAGCAAGGGTTGTTTTCTGGTAAGAAGAGTCACTATTGTGCTCCCATTGTCATACACAGGGCAAATAGCACTGGCGTCTGTACCCAGCATGTACAGTGTATTGGACTGAAGAGGATCTACTGTTCTTGTCAGTTTCCTAAGCAGAGTTGAACTAGATATGGCCCGTGTGTGTAGGAAACACAGTTCTTTTGTTCTGAGAAAGCTCACTGTTCGGACCCCATAGGAAACACAGTAGAATAGAAGAGTGCTCTTTTCTCAAAAGCAGAGTGTGTTTCTTGTAAGGCGAGCTAGCGTTGGTTTCCCAGTCCAAAATGGAGTTGAATCATATGCAGTTTCTGGTCCTACGAGCAAGGGATGTTTTCTGGTAAGAAGAGTCACTATTGTGCTACCATTGCCATATTCAGTGCAAATAGCACTCGCGTCTATTCCCAGCAAGTACAGTGTATTGGACAGAATAGGAGCTACTGTTCTTGTCAGTTTCATAAGCAGAGTTGAACTAGATATGGCCCGTGTGTGTGAAGCACAGTTCTTTTGTTCTGAGCAAGCTCAATTTTCGGACCCCATAGTAAACACAGTAGAGTAGAAGAGTGCTCTTTTCTCAAAAGCAGAGTGTGTTTCTTGTAAGGCTAGCTAGTGTTTGTTTCCCAGTCAGAAACGGAGTTGAATCCCATGCTGTTTCTGGTCCTAGGAGCAAAGGTTATTTTCTGGTAAGAAGAGTCACTATTTCGCTCCCATTGCCATACACAGTGCAAATAGCACTCGCGTCTGCTCCCAGCAAGTACAGTGTATTGGACTGAATAGGAGCTACTGTTCTTGTCAGTTTCCTAAACAGAGTTGAACTAGATATATCCCGTGTGTGTAGGAAGCACAGTTCTTTTGTTCTGAGCAAGCTCACTGTTCTGGCCCTATAGGAAACATAGTAGAGTAGACGAGTGCTCTTTTCTCAAAAGTAGAGTTTTTTTCTTGTAAGGTGAGCTAGCGTTTGTTTCCCAGTCCTAAATGGAGTTGAATCACATGCAGTTTTTGGTCCTACGAACAAGGGATGTTTTCTGGTAAGGAAAGTCACTATTGTGCTCCCTTTGCCATACACAGTGCAAATAGCACTCGCGTCTGTTTCCAGCAAGTACATTGTATTGGACTGAAGAGGAGCTACTGTTCTTGTCAGTTTCCTAAGCAGAGTTGAACTAGATATGGCCCGTGTGTGTAGGAAGCACAGTTCTTTTGTTCTGAGCAAGCTCACTGTTCTGGCCCTATAGGAAACAGAGTAGAGTAGAAGAGTGCTCTTTTCTCAAAAGCAGAGTTGTTTCTTGTAAGGCGAGGTAGTGTTTGTTTCCCAGTCCTAAATGTAGTTGAATCACATGCACTTTCTGTTCCTACGAGCAAGAGTTGTTTTATGGTAAGAATAGTCACTATTGTGCTGCCATTGTCAAACACAGGGCAAATAGCACTGGCGTCTATTCCCAGCATGTACAGTGTATTGGAATGAAGAGGATCTACTGTTCTTGTCAGTTTCCTAAGCAGAATTGAACTAGATAATGCCGTGTGTGTAGGAAGCACAGTTCTTTTCTTTTGAGCAAGCTCACTGTTTTCGCCCTATATGAAACACAGTAGAGTAGAAGAGTGCCCTTTTCTCAAAAGCAGAGAGTGTTTCTTGTAAGGCAAGCTAGAGTTTATTTTCAGTCCTAAATGAAGTTGAATCACATGCAGTTTCTGGTCCTACGAGCAAGAGTTGCTTTTGGTAAGAAGAGTCACTATTGCTCTCCCAATGTCATACACAGGGCAAATAGCACTGGCGTCTGTTCCCAGCACGTACAGTGTATTGGACTGAAGAGGATCTACTGTCCTTGTCATTTTCCTAAGCAGAATTGATCTAGATATGGGCCCTGTGTGTAGGAAGCACAGTTCTTTTGTTCTGAGCAAGCTCACTGTTCGGACCACATAGGAAACACAGTAAAGTAGAAGAGTGCTCTTTTCTCAAAAGCAGAGAGTATTTCTTGTAAGGCGAGCTAGCATTTGTTTCCCAGTCCTAAATGGAGTTGAATCCCATGCAGTTTCTGGTCCTACGAGCAAGAGTTCTTTTCTGGTAAGAAGAGTCACTATTGGGCTCCCATTGCCATATACAGTGCAAATAGCACTCGCGTCTGTTCCCAGCAAGTACAGTGTATTGGACTGAAGAGGAGCTACTGTTCTTGTCAATTTCCTAAGCAGAATTGAACTAGATATGGCCGTGTGTGTAGGAAGCACAGTTCTTTTGTTCTGAGCAAGCTCACTGTTTTGGCCCTATAGGAAACAAAGTAGAGTAGAAGAGTGCTCTTTTCTCAAAAGCAGAGTGTGTTTCTTGTAAGGCCAGCTAGCTTTTGTTTCCCAGTCCTAAATGGAGTTGAATCCCATGCAGTTTCTGGTCCTACGAGCAAGAGTTGTTTTCTGGTAAGAAGAGTCACTCTTGTGCTCCCATTGCCAAACACAGTGCAAATAGTACTCGCGTCTGCTCCCAGCAAGTACAGTGTATTGGACTGAAGAGGAGCTACTGTTCTTGTCAGTTTCGTAAGCAGAGTTGAACTGGATATAGCCTGTGTGTGTAGGAAGCACAGTTCTTTTGTTCTGAGCAAGCTCACTCTTCTGGCCTATAAGAAACACAGTAGAGTAGAAGAGTGCTCTTTTCTCAAAAGCAGAGTGTTTTTCTTGTAAGGCAAGCTAGCGTTTGTTTCCCAGTCCTAAATGGAGTTGAATCACATGGAGTTTCTGTCCTACGAGCAAGACTTGTTTTCTGGAAAGGAAAGTCACTATTGTGTTCCCTTTGCCATACACAGCGCAAATAGCACTCGCGTCTGTTCCCAGCAAGTACAGTGTAGTGGACTGAAGAGGAGCTACTGCTCTTGTCAATTTCCTAAGCAGAGTTGAACTAGATATGGCCCGTGTGTGTAGGAAACACAGTTCTTTTGTTCTGAGCAAGCTCACTGTTCGGACCCCATAGGAAACACAGTAGAATAGAAGAGTGCTCTTTTCTCAAAAGCAGAGTGTGTTTCTTGTAAGGCGAGCTAGCGTTCGTTTCCCAGTCCAAAATGAAGTTGAATCATATGCAGTTTCTGGTCCTACGAGCCAGGGATGTTTTCTGGTAAGAAGAGTCACTATTGTGCTACCATTGCCATATTCAGTGCAAATAGCACTCGCGTCTATTCCCACCAAGTACAGTGTATTGGACAGAAGAGGAGCTACTGTTCTTGTCAGTTTCATAAGCAGAGTTGAACTAGATATGGCCCGTGTGTGTGAAGCACAGTTCTTTTGTTCTGAGCAAGCTCAATTTTCGGACCCCATAGTAAACACAGTAGAGTAGAAGAGTGCTCTTTTCTCAAAAGCAGAGTGTGTTTCTTGTAAGGCTAGCTAGTGTTTGTTTCCCAGTCAGAAACGGAGTTGAATCCCATGCTGTTTCTGGTCCTAGGAGCAAGAGTTATTTTCTGGTAAGAAGAGTCACTATTTCGCTCCCATTGCCATACACAGTGCAAATAGCACTCGCGTCTGTTCCCAGCAAGTACAGTGTATTGGACTGAAGAGGAGCTACTGTTCTTGTCAATTTCCTAAGCAGAATTGAACTAGATATGGCCGTGTGTGTAGGAAGCACAGTTCTTTTGTTCTGAGCAAGCTCAATGTTTTGGCCCTATAGGAAACACATTAGAGTAGAAGAGTGTCCTTTTCTCAAAAGCAGAGTGTGTTTCTTGTAAGGCGAGCTAGCGTTTGTTTTTCAGTCCTAAATAAAGTTGAATCACATGCAGTTTCTGGTCCTATGAGCAAGAGTTGTTTTCTGGTAAGAAGAGTCACTATTGTGCTCCCATTGTCATACACAGGGCAAATAGCACTGGTGTCTGTTCCCAGCATGTAGTGTATTGGACTGAAGAGGATCTACTGTCCTTGTCAGTTTCCTAAGCAGAATTGATCTAGATATGGCCCGTGTGTGTAGGAAGCACAGATCTTTTGTTCTGAGCAAGCTCACTGTTCTGACCCCATAAGAAACACAGTAGAGTAGAAGAGTGCCCTTTTCTCAAAAGTAGTGTGTGTTTCTTGTAAGGCGAGCTAGCATTTGTTTTTCAGTCCTAAATGGAGTTGAATCCCATGCAGTTTCTGGTCCTATGAGCAAGAGTTGTTTTCTGGTAAGAAGAGTCACTATTGTGCTCCCATTGTCATACACAGTGCAAATAGCACTGGCGTCTGTTCCCAGCAAGTACAGTATACTGGACTGAAGAGGAGCTACTGTTCTTGTCTGTTTCCTAAGCAGACTTGAACTAGATATGGCCCGTGTGTGTAGGAAGCACAGTTCTTTTGTTCGGAGCAAGCTCACTGTTCGGACCCCATAGGAAACACAGTAGAGTAGAAGAGTGCTCTTTTTCAAAAGCAGAGTCTGTTTCTTGTAAGGCTAGCTAGCGTTTGTTTCCCAGTTCTAAATGGAGTTGAATCACATGCAGTTTATGGTCCTATGAGCAAGAGTTGTTTTCTGGTAAGAAGAGTCACTATTGTGCTCCCATTGTCATACACAGGGCAAATAGCACTGGCGTCTGTACCCAGCATGTACAGTGTATTGGACTGAAGAGGATCTACTGTTCTTGTCAGTTTCCTAAGCAGAGTTGAACTAGATATGGCCCGTGTGTGTAGGAAACACAGTTCTTTTGTTCTGAGAAAGCTCACTGTTCGGACCCCATAGGAAACACAGTAGAATAGAAGAGTGCTCTTTTCTCAAAAGCAGAGTGTGTTTCTTGTAAGGCGAGCTAGCGTTCGTTTCCCAGTCCAAAATGGAGTTGAATCATATGCAGTTTCTGGTCCTACGAGCAAGGGATGTTTTCTGGTAAGAAGAGTCACTATTGTGCTACCATTGCCATATTCAGTGCAAATAGCACTCGCGTCTATTCCCAGCAAGTACAGTGTATTGTACAGAAGAGGAGCTACTGTTCTTGTCAGTTTCATAAGCAGAGTTGAACTAGATATGGCCCGTGTGTGTGAAGCACAGTTCTTTTGTTCTGAGCAAGTTCAATTTTCGGACCCCATAGTAAACACAGTAGAGTAGAAGAGTGCTCTTTTCTCAAAAGCAGAGTGTGTTTCTTGTAAGGCTAGCTAGTGTTTGTTTCCCAGTCAGAAACGGAGTTGAATCCCATGCTGTTTCTGGTCCTAGGAGCAAGAGTTATTTTCTGGTAAGAAGAGTCACTATTTCGCTCCCATTGCCATATACAGTGCAAATAGCACTCGCGTCTGCTCCCAGCAAGTACAGTGTATTGGACTGAATAGGAGCTACTGTTCTTGTCAGTTTCCTAAACAGAGTTGAACTAGATATATCCCGTGTGTGTAGGAAGCACAGTTCTTTTGTTCTGAGCAAGCTCACTGCTCTGGCCCTATAGGAAACATAGTAGAGTAGACGAGTGCTCTTTTCTCAAAAGTAGAGTTTTTTTCTTGTAAAGTGAGCTAGGGTTTGTTTCCCAGTCCTAAATGGAGTTGAATCACATGCAGTTTTTGGTCGTACGAGCAAGGGATGTTTTCTGGTAAGGAAAGTCACTATTGTGCTCACTTTGCCATACACAGTGCAAATAGCCCTCGCGTCTGTTTCCAGCAAGTACAGTGTATTGGACTGAAGAGGAGCTACTGTTCTTGTCAGTTTCCTAAGCAGAGTTGAAGTAGATATGGCCCGTGTTTGTAGGAAGCACAGTTCTTTTGTTCTGAGCAAGCTCACTGTTCGGACCCCATAGGAAACACAGTAAAGTAGAAGAGTGCTCTTTTCTCAAAAGCAGAGAGTATTTCTTGTAAGGCGAGCTAGCGTTTGTTTCCCAGTCCTAAATGGAGTTGAATCCCATGCAGTTTCTGGTCCTACGAGCAAGAGTTGTTTTCTGGTAAGAAGAGTCACTATTGGGCTCCCATTGCCATATACAGTGCAAATAGCACTCGCGTCTGTTCCCAGCAAGTACAGTGTATTGGACTGAAGAGGAGCTACTGTTCTTGTCAATTTCCTAAGCAGAATTGAACTAGATATGGCCGTGTGTGTAGGAAGCACAGTTCTTTTGTTCTGAGCAAGCTCACTGTTTTGGCCCTATAGGAAACAAAGTAGAGTAGAAGAGTGCTCTTTTCTCAAAATCAGAGTGTGTTTCTTGTAAGGCGAACTAGCTTTTGTTTCCCAGTCCTAAATGGAGTTGAATCCCATGCAGTTTCTGGTCCTACGAGCAAGAGTTGTTTTCTGGTAAGAAGAGTCACTCTTGGGCTCCCATTGCCATACACAGTGCAAATAGCACTCGCGTCTGCTCCCAGCAAGTACAGTGTATTGGACTGAAGAGGAGCTACTGTTCTTGTCAGTTTCGTAAGCAGAGTTGAACTAGATATAGCCTGTGTGTGTAGGAAGCACAGTTCTTTTGTTCTGAGCAAGCTCACTCTTCTGGCCTATAAGAAACACAGTAGAGTAGAAGAGTGCTCTTTTCTCAAAAGCAGAGTGTTTTTCTTGTAAGGCAAGCTAGCGTTTGTTTCCCAGTCTTAAATGGAGTTGAATCACATGCAGTTTCTGTCCTACGAGCAAGACTTGTTTTCTGGAAAGGAAAGTCACCATCGTGCTGCCATTGTCAAACACAGGGCAAATAGCACTGGCGTCTATTCCCAGCATGTACAGTGTATTGGAATGAAGAGGATCTGCTGTTCTTGTCAGTTTCCTAAGCAGAATTGAACTAGATAATGCTGTGTGTGTAGGACGCACATTTTTTTTTCTTTGCAGCAAGCTCACTGTTTTGGCCCTATATGAAACACAGTAAAGTAGAAGAGTGCTCTTTTCTCAAAAGCAGAGTGTGTTTCTTGTAAGGCGAGCTAGCGTTTGTTTCCCAGTCCTAAATGGAGTTGAATCCCATGCAGTTTCTGGTCCTACGAGCAAGAGTTGTTTTCTGGTAAGAAGAGTCACTATTGGGCTCCCATTGTCATATACAGTGCAAATAGCACTCGCGTCTGTTCCCAGCAAGTACAGTGTATTGGACTGAAGAGGAGCTACTGTTCTTGTCAATTTCCTAAGCAGAATTGAACTAGATATGGCCGTGTGTGTAGGAAGCACAGTTCTTTTGTTCTGAGCAAGCTCAATGTTTTGGCCCTATAGGAAACACATTAGAGTAGAAGAGTGTCCTTTTCTCAAAAGCAGAGTGTGTTTCTTGTAAGGCGAGCTAGCGTTTGTTTTTCAGTCCTAAATAAAGTTGAATAACATGCAGTTTCTGGTCCTATGAGCAAGAGTTGTTTTCTGGTAAGAAGAGTCACTATTGTGCTCCCATTGTCATACACAGGGCAAATAGCACTGGTGTCTGTTCCCAGCATGTAGTGTATTGGACTGAAGAGGATCTACTGTCCTTGTCAGTTTCCTAAGCAGAATTGATCTAGATATGGCCCGTGTGTGTAGGAAGCACAGATCTTTTGTTCTGAGCAAGCTCACTGTTCTGACCCCATAAGAAACACAGTAGAGTAGAAGAGTGCCCTTTTCTCAAAAGTAGTGTGTGTTTCTTGTAAGGCGAGCTAGCATTTGTTTTTCAGTCCTAAATGGAGTTGAATCCCATGCAGTTTCTGGTCCTATGAGCAAGAGTTGTTTTCTGGTAAGAAGAGTCACTATTGTGCTCCCATTGTCATACACAGTGCAAATAGCACTGGCGTCTGTTCCCAGCAAGTACAGTATACTGGACTGAAGAGGAGCTACTGTTCTTGTCTGTTTCCTAAGCAGACTTGAACTAGATATGGCCCGTGTGTGTAGGAAGCACAGTTCTTTTGTTCGGAGCAAGCTCACTGTTCGGACCCCATAGGAAACACAGTAGAGTAGAAGAGTGCTCTTTTTCAAAAGCAGAGTCTGTTTCTTGTAAGGCTAGCTAGCGTTTGTTTCCCAGTTCTAAATGGAGTTGAATCACATGCAGTTTATGGTCCTATGAGCAAGAGTTGTTTTCTGGTAAGAAGAGTCACTATTGTGCTCCCATTGTCATACACAGGGCAAATAGCACTGGCGTCTGTACCCAGCATGTACAGTGTATTGGACTGAAGAGGATCTACTGTTCTTGTCAGTTTCCTAAGCAGAGTTGAACTAGATATGGCCCGTGTGTGTAGGAAACACAGTTCTTTTGTTCTGAGAAAGCTCACTGTTCGGACCCCATAGGAAACACAGTAGAATAGAAGAGTGCTCTTTTCTCAAAAGCAGAGTGTGTTTCTTGTAAGGCGAGCTAGCGTTCGTTTCCCAGTCCAAAATGGAGTTGAATCATATGCAGTTTCTGGTCCTACGAGCAAGGGATGTTTTCTGGTAAGAAGAGTCACTATTGTGCTACCATTGCCATATTCAGTGCAAATAGCACTCGCGTCTATTCCCAGCAAGTACAGTGTATTGGACAGAAGAGGAGCTACTGTTCTTGTCAGTTTCATAAGCAGAGTTGAACTAGATATGGCCCGTGTGTGTGATGCACAGTTCTTTTGTTCTGAGCAAGCTCAATTTTCGGACCCCATAGTAAACACAGTAGAGTAGAAGAGTGCTCTTTTCTCAAAAGCAGAGTGTGTTTCTTGTAAGGCTAGCTAGTGTTTGTTTCCCAGTCAGAAATGGAGTTGAATCCCATGCTGTTTCTGGTCCTAGGAGCAAGAGTTATTTTCTGGTAAGAAGAGTCACTATTTCGCTCCCATTGCCATACACAGTGCAAATAGCACTCGCGTCTGCTCCCAGCAAGTACAGTGTATTGGACTGAATAGGAGCTACTGTTCTTGTCAGTTTCCTAAACAGAGTTGAACTAGATATATCCCGTGTGTGTAGGAAGCACAGTTCTTTTGTTCTGAGCAAGCTCACTGTTCTGGCCCTATAGGAAACATAGTAGAGTAGACGAGTGCTCTTTTCTCAAAAGCAGAGTTTTTTTCTTGTAAGGTGAGCTAGCATTTGTTTCCCAGTCCTAAATGGAGTTGAATCACATGCAGTTTTTGGTCCTACGAGCAAGGGATGTTTTCTGGTAAGGAAAGTCACTATTGTGCTCCCTTTGCCATACACAGGGCAAATAGCACTCGCGTCTGTTCCCAGCAAGTACAGTGTATTGGACTGAAGAGGAACTACTGTTCTAGTCAGTTTCCTAAGCAGAGTTGAACTAGATATGGCCCGTGTGTGTAGGAAGCACAGTTCTTTTGTTCTGAGCAAGCTCACTGTTCTGGCGCTATAGGAAACACAGTAGAGTAGAAGAGTGCTCTTTTCTCAAAAGCAGAGTTGTTTCTTGTAAGGCGAGCTAGCGTTTGTCCCAGTCCTAAATGTAGTTGAATCACATGCATTTTCTGTTCCTACGAGCAAGAGTTGTTTTATGGTAAGAATAGTCACCATCGCGCTGCCATTGTCAAACACAGGGCAAATAGCACTGGCGTCTATTCCCAGCATGTACAGTGTATTGGAATGAAGAGGATCTACTGTTCTTGTCAGTTTCCTAAGCAGAATTGAACTAGATAATGCCGTGTGTGTAGGACGCACAGTTCTTTTTTTTTGAGCAAGCTCACTGTTTTGGCCCTATATGAAACACAGTAGAGTAGAAGAGTGCCATTTTCTCAAAAGTAGAGAGTGTTTCTTGTAAGGCGAGCTAGAGTTTATTTTCAGTCCTAAATGGAGTTGAATCACATGCAGTTTCTGGTCCTACGAGCAAGAGTTGTTTTTGGTAAGAAGAGTCACTATTGCGCTCCCAATGTCATACACAGGGCAAATAGCACTGGCGTCTGTTCCCAGCACGTACAGTGTACTGGACTGAAGAGGATCTACTGTCCTTGTCATTTTCCTAAGCAGAATTGATCTAGATATGGCCCCTGTGTGTAGGAAGCACAGTTCTTTTGTTCTGAGCAAGCTCACTGTTCGGACCCCATAGGAAACACAGTAAAGTAGAAGAGTGCTCTTTTCTCAAAAGCAGAGTGTGTTTCTTGTAAGGCGAGCTAGCGTTTGTTTCCCAGTCCTAAATGGAGTTGAATCCCATGCAGTTTCTGTTCCTACGAGCAAGAGTTGTTTTCTGGTAAGAAGAGTCACTATTGGGCTCCCATTGCCATATACAGTGCAAATAGCACTCGCGTCTGTTCCCAGCAAGTACAGTGTATTGGACTGAAGAGGAGCTACTGTTCTTGTCAATTTCCTAAGCAGAATTGAACTAGATAAGGCCGTGTGTGTAGGAAGCACAGTTCTTTTGTTCTGAGCAAGCTCACTGTTTTGGCCCTATAGGAAACACATTAGAGTAGAAGAGTGTCCTTTTCTCAAAAGCAGAGTGTGTTTCTTGTAAGGCGAGCTAGCGTTTGTTTTTCAGTCCTAAATAAAGTTGAATCACATGCAGTTTCTGGTCCTACGAGCAAGAGTTGTTTTCTGGTAAGAAGAGTCACTATTGTGCTCCCATTGTCATACACAGGGCAAATAGCACTGGCGTCTGTTCCCAGCATGTACAGTGTATTGGACTGAAGAGGATCTACTGTCCTTGTCAGTTTCCTAAGCAGAATTGATCTAGATATGGCCCGTGTGTGTAGGAAGCACAGATCTTTTGTTCTTAGCAAGCTCACTGTTCTGACCCCATAAGAAACACAGTAGAGTAGAAGAGTGCCCTTTTCCCAAAAGTAGTGTGTGTTTCTTGTAAGGCGAGCTAGCATTTGTTTTTCAGTCCTAAATGGAGTTGAATCCCATGCAGTTTCTGGTCCTACGAGCAAGAGTTGTTTTCTGGTAAGAAGAGTCACTATTGTGTTCCCATTGTCATACACAGTGCAAATAGAACTGGCGTCTGTTCCCAGCAAGTACAGTATACTGGACTGAAGAGGAGCTACTGTTCTTGTCTGTTTCCTAAGCAGACTTGAACTAGATATGGCCCGTGTGTGTAGGAAGCACAGTTCTTTTGTTCAGAGCAAGCTCACTGTTCGGACCCCATAGGAAACACAGTAGAGTAGAAGAGTGCTCTTTTTTCAAAAGCAGAGTCTGTTTCTTGTAAGGCGAGCTAGCGTTTGTTTCCCAGTCCTAAATGGAGTTGAATCACATGCAGTTTCAGGTCCTAGGAGCAAAAGTTGTTTTCTGGTAAAGAAAGTCACTATTGTGCTCCCATTGCCGTACACAGTGCAAATAGCACTCGCGTCTGTTCCCAGCAAGTATAGTGTATTGGACTGAAGAGGAGTTTCTGTTATTGTCTGTTTCCTAAGCAGAGTTGAACTAGATATGGCCCATGTGTGTAGGAAGCACAGTTCTTTCGTTATGAGCATGCTCACTGTTCTGGCCCTATAGGAAACCCTGTAGAGTAGAAGAGTGCTCTTCTCTCAAAAACAGAGTGTGTTTCTTGTAAGGTGAGCTAGCGTTTCTTTCCCAGTCCTAAATGGAGTTGAGTCACATGAAGTATCTGGTCGTACGAGCAAGAATTGTTTTCTGGTAAGAAGAGTCACTATTGCGCTCCCATTGCAATACACAGTGCAAATAGCACTCATGTCTGTTCCCACCAAGTACAGTGTATTGGACTGAAGAGGAGCTACTGTTCTTGTCAGTTTCCTAAGCAGAGTTGAACTAGATATGGCCCGTGTGTGTAGGAAGCACAGTTCTTTTGTTCGGAGCAAGCTCATTCTTCGGACCCCATAGGAAACCCAGTAGAGTAGAAGAGTGCTCTTTTCTCAAAAGTAGAGTGTGTTTCTCGGAAGGCGAGCTAGTGTTCGTTTTTCAGTCCGAAATGGAGTTGAATCCCATGCAGTTTCTGGTCCTACGAGCAAGAGATGTTTTCTGTTAAGAAGAGTCACTATTGTGCTCCAATGCCATACACAGTGCAAATAGCATTCACGTCTGTTCCCAGCAAGTACAGTGTATTGGACTGAAGAGGAGCTACTGTTCTTGTCAGGTTCCTAAGCAGAGTTGGACTAGATATGGCCCGTGTGTGGAATAAGCACAGTTCTTTTGTTCTGAGCAAGCTCACTGTTCGGACCCCATAGGAAACACAGTAGAGTAGAAGAGTGCCCTTTTCTCATAAACAGAGTGTGTTTCTTGTAAGGCGAGCTAGTGTTTGTTTCCCAGTCAGAAATGGAGTTGAATCCCATGCAGTTTCTGGTCGTACGCGGAAGAGTTGTTTTTGGTAAGAGGAGTCACTATTGCGCTCCCATTGCAATACACAGTGCAAATAGCACTCATGTCTGTTCCCAGCAAGTACAGTGTATTGGACTGAAGAGGAGCTACTGTTCTTGTCAGTTTCCTAAGCAGAGTTGAACTAGATATGGCCTGTGTGTGTAGGAAGCACAGTTCTTTTGTTCTGAACAAGCTCACTCTTCTGGCCCTATAGGAAACACAGTAGAGTAGAAGAGTACCCTTTTCTCAAAAGCAGGATGTGTTTCTTGGAAGGCGAGCTAGCATTTGTTTTTCAGTCCTAAATGGAGTCGAATCACATGCAGTTTCTGGTCCTACGAGCAAGAGTTGTTTTCTGGAAAGAAGAGTCACTATTGCGCTCCCATTGTCATACACAGGGCAAATAGCACTGGCGTCTCTTCCCAGCATACAGTGTATTGGACTGAAGAGGATCTACTGTCCTTGTCAGTTTCCTATGCAGAATTGATCTAGATATGGCTCGTGTGTGTAGGAAGCACAGTTCTTTTGTTCTGAGCAAGCTCACTGTTCTGGCCATATTGGAAACACAGTAGAGTAGAAGAGTGCTCTTTTTTCAAAAGCGGAGTGTGTTTCTTTAAGGCAAGCGAGCGTTTGTTTCGCAGTCCAAAATGGAGTTGAATCCCATGCAGTTTCTGGTCCTACGAGCAAGAGTTGTTTTCTGGTAAAAAGAGTCATTATTGCACTCCCATTGTCATACAATGGGCAAATAGTACTGGCGTCTGTTCACAGCATGTGCAGTGTATTGGACTGAAGAGGATCTACTGTTCTTGTCAGTTTCCTAAGCAGAGTTAAACTAAATATAGTCGGTGTGTGTAGGAAGCACAGTTCTTTTGTTCTGAGCAAGCTCACTCTTCTGGCCCTATAGGAAAAACATTAGAGTAGAAGAGTGCTCTTTTCTCAAAAGCAGAGTGTGTTTCTTGTAAGGCGAGCTAGCGTTTGTTTCCCAGTCCTAAATGGAGTAAAATCACATGCAGTTTCTGGTCCTTTGAGCAAGAGTTGTTTTCTGGTAAGAAGAGTCACTATTGCGCTCCCATTGTCATACACAGGGCAAATAGCACTGGAGTCTGTTCCCAGCAGGTACATTGTATTGGACTGAAGAGGAGCTACTGTTCTTGTCAGTTTCCTGAGCAGAGTTGAACTAGATATGGCCCGTGTATGTAGGAAGCACAGTTCATTTGTTCTGAGCAAGATCACTTTTCTGGCCGTATAGGAAACACAGTAGAGTAGAAGAGTGTTCTTTTCTTAAAAGCAGAGTGTGTTTCTTGTAAGATGAGATAGTGTTTATTTCCCAGTCCTAAATGGAGTTGAGTCACATGCAGTTTCTGGTCGTACGAGCAAGAGTTGTTTTCTGGTAAGAAGAGTCACTATTGCGCTCCCATTGCAATGCACAGTGAAATAGCACTCATGTCTGTTCCCAGCAAGTACAGTGTATTGGACTGAAGAGGAGATACTGTTCTTGTCAGTTTCCTAAGCAGAGTTGAACTAGATATGGCCCATGTGAGTAGGAAGCACAGTTCTTTTGTTCTGAGCAAGCTCACTCTTCGGACACCATAGGAAACAGAGTAGAGTAGAAGAGTGCTCTTTTCTCAAAAGCAGATTGTGTTTCTTGTAAGGCAAACGAGCGTTTGTTTCTCAGTCCTAAATGGAGTTGAATCCAATGCAGTATCTGGTCCTACGAGCAAGAGTTGTTTTCTGGTAAGAAGAGTCACTATTGAGCTCCCATTCTCATGCACAGGGCAAATAGCACTGGCGTCTATTCCCAGCATGTACAGTGTATTGGATTGAAGAGGAGTGAATGTTCTTGTCAGTTTCCTAAGCAGAATTTAACTAGATATGGCCCATGTGTGTAGGAAGCACAGTTCTTTTGTTCTGAGCAAGCTCACTGTTCGGACCCCCTAGGAAACCAAGTAGAGTAGAAGAGTACTCTTTTCTCAAAATCAGAGTGTGTTTCTTGTAAGGCGAGATAGTGTTTGTTTCCCAGTCATAAATGGAGTTGAATCCCATGCAGTTTCTGGTCCTACGAACAAGAGTTGTTTTCTGGTAAGAAGAGTCACTATTTCGCTCCCATTGCCATACATAGTGCAAATAGCACTCATGTCTGTTCCCAGCAAGTACAGTGTATTGGATGAAGAGTAGCTACTCTCTTATCAGTTTCCTAAGCAGAGTGGAACTAGATATGGACCGTGTATGTAGGATGCACAGTTCTTTTGTTCTGAGCAAGCTCACTGTTCGGACCCCATAGGAAACACAGAAGAGTAGAAGAGTGCCCTTTTCTCAAAAGCAGAGTGTGTTTCTTGTAAGGCGAGCAAGTGTTTGTTTCCCAGTCCTAAATGTAGTTGAATCTCATGCAGTTTCTGGTCCTACGAGCAAGAGTTGTTTTCTGGTAAGAAGAGTCACTATTGCGCTCACATTTCCATACACAGTGCAAGTAGCCCTCGCGTCTGTTCCCAGCAATTACAGTGTATTAGACTGAAAAGGAGCTACTGTTCTTGCCCATTTCCTAAGAAGAGTTGAACTAGATATGGCCCGTGTGTGTAGGAAGCACAGTTCTTTTGTTCTGAGCAAGCTCACTGTTCGGACCCCTTAGGAAACACAGTAGAGTAGAAGAGTGCTCTTTTCTCAAAAGCAGAGTGTGTTTCTTGTAAGGCGAACTAGCGTTTGTTTCCCAGTCCTAAATAGAGTTGAATTACATGCAGTTTCAGGTCCTAGGAGCAAAAGTTGTTTTCTGGTAAAGAAAGTCACTATTGTGCTCCCATTGCCGCACACAGTGCAAATAGCACTCGCGTCTGTTCCCAGCAAGTATAGTGTATTGGACTGAAGAGGAGTTTCTGTTATTGTCTGTTTCCTAAGTAGAGTTGAACTAGATATGGCCCATGTGTGTAGGAAGCACAGTCCTTTCGTTATGAGCATGCTCACTGTTCTGGCCCTATAGGAAACCCAGTAGAGTAGAAGAGTGCTCTTTTCTCAAAAGCAGAGTGTGTTTCTTGTAATGTGAGCTAGCGTTTCTTTCTCAGTCCTAAATGGAGTTGAGTCACATGCAGTTTCTGGTCGTACGAGCAAGAATTGTTTTCTGGTAAGAAGAGTCACTATTGCTCTCCCATTGCAATACACAGTGCAAATAGCACTCATGTCTGTTCCCAGCAAGTACAGTGTATTGGACTGAAGAGGATCTACTGTTCTTGTCAGTTTCCTAAGCAGAATTGAACTAGATATGGCCGTGTGTGTAGGAAGCACAGTTCTTTTGTTGTGAGCCAGCTCACTGTTCTTGCCCTATATAAAACACTGAGTAGAAGAGTGCTCTTTTCTCAAAAGCAGAGTGTGTTTCTTGTAAGGCGAGCTAGCGTTTGTTTCCCAGTCCTAAATGGAGTTGAATCAAATGCAGTTTTTGGTCCTACGAGCAAGAGTTATTTTCTGGTAAGGAAAGTCACTATTGCGCTCCCATTGCCACAAAGGGCAAATAGCACTGGCATCTGTTTCCAGCAAGTACAGTGTATTGGACTTAAGTTGAGCTAATATTCTTGTCAGTTTCCTAAGCAGAGTTGAACTAGATATGGCCCGTGTGTGTAGGAAGCACAGTTCTTTTGTTCTGAGCAAGCTCAATTTTCGGACCCCATAGGTAACACAGTAGAGTAGAAGAGTGCTCTTTTCTCAAAAGCAGAGTGTGTTTCTTGTAAGGCTAGCTAGTGTTTGTTTCCCAGTCAGAAACGGAGTTGAATCCCATGCTGTTTCTGGTCCTAGGAGCAAGAGTTATTTTCTGGTAAGAAGAGTCACTATTTCGCTCCCATTGCCATACACAGTGCAAATAGCACTCGCGTCTGCTCCCAGCAAGTACAGTGTATTGGACTGAATAGGAGCTACTGTTCTTGTCAGTTTCCTAAACAGAGTTGAACTAGATATATCCCGTGTGTGTAGGAAGCACAGTTCTTTTGTTCTGAGCAAGCTCACAGTTCTGGCCCTATAGGAAACATAGTAGAGTAGACGAGTGCTCTTTATTCAAAAGCAGAGTTTTTTTCATTTAAGGTGAGCTAGCGTTTGTTTCCCAGTCCTAAATGGAGTTGAATCACATGCAGTTTTTAGTCCTAAGAGCAAGGGATGTTTTCTGGTAAGGAAAGTCACTATTGTGCTCCCTTTGCCATACACAGTGCAAATAGCTCTCGCGTCTATTCCCAGTAAGTACAGTGTATTGGACTGAAGAGGAGCTACTGTTCTTGTCAGTTTCCTAAGCAGAGTTGAACTTGATATGGCCCGTGTGTGTAGGAAGCACAGTTCTTTTGTTCTGAGCAAGCTCACTTTTCTGGCCCTATAGGAAACACAGTAGAGTAGAAGAGTGCTCTTTTCTCAAAAGCAGAGTTGTTTCGTGTAAGGCGAGCTAGCGTTTGTTTCCCAGTCCTAAATGTAGTTGAATCACTAGAGTTTCTGTTCCTACGAGCAAGAGTTGTTTTATGGTAAGAATAGTCACTATTGCGCTGCCATTGTCAAACACAGGGCAAATAGCACTGGCGTCTATTCCCAGCATGTACAGTGTATTGGAATGAAGAGGATCTACTGTTCTTGTCAGTTTCCTAAGCAGAATTGTACTAGATAATGCCGTGTGTGTAGGAAGCACAGTTCTTTTTTTTTGAGCAAGCTCACTGTTTTGGCCCTATATGAAACACAGTAGAGTAGAAGAGTGCCCTTTTCTCAAAAGCAGAGAGTGTTTCTTGTAAGGCAAGCTAGAGTTTATTTTCAGTCCTAAATGGAGTTGAATCACATGCAGTTTCTGGTCCTACGAGCAAGAGTTGTTTTTGGTAAGAAGAGTCACTATTGCGCTCCCAATGTCATACACAGGGCAAATAGCACTGGCGTCTGTTCCCAGCACGTACAGTGTATTGGACTGAAGAGGATCTACTGTCCTTGTCATTTTCCTAAGCAGAATTGATCTAGATATGGCCCCTGTGTGTAGGAAGCACAGTTCTTTTGTTCTGAGCAAGCTCACTGTTCGGACCCCTTAGGAAACACAGTAAAGTAGAAGAGTGCTCTTTTCTCAAAAGCAGAGAGTATTTCTTTTAAGGCGAGCTAGCGTTTGTTTCCCAGTCCTAAATGGAGTTGAATCCCATGCAGTTTCTGGTCCTACGAGCAAGAGTTGTTTTCTGGTAAGAAGAGTCACTATTGGGCTCCCATTGCCATATACAGTGCAAATAGCACTGGCATCTGTTCCCAGCAAGTACAGTGTATTGGACTGAAGAGGAGCTACTGTTCTTGTCAATTTCCTAAGCAGAATTGAACTAGATATGGCCGTGTGTGTAGGAAGCACAGTTCTTTTGTTCTGAGCAAGCTCACTGTTTTGGCCCTATAGGAAACAAAGTAGAGTAAAAGAGTGCTCTTTTCTCAAAAACAGAGTGTGTTTCTTGTAAGGCGAGCTAGCTTTTGTTTCCCAGTCCTAAATGGAGTTGAATCCCATGCAGTTTCTGGTCCTACGAGCAAGAGTTGTTTTCTGGTAAGAAGAGTCACTCTTGGGCTCCCATTGCCATACACAGGGCAAATAGCACTGGCGTCTGTTCCCAGCATACAGTGTATTGGACTGAAGAGGATCTACTGTCCTTGTCAGTTTCCTATGCAGAATTGATCTAGATATGGCTCGTGTGTGTAGGAAGCACAGTTCTTTGTTCTGAGCAAGCTCACTGTTCTGGCCATATTGGAAACACAGTAGAGTAGAAGAGTGCTCTTTTCTCAAAAGCAGAGTGTGTTTCTTTTAGGGCAAGCTAGCGTTTGTTTTGCAGTCCAAAATGGAGTTGAATCCCATGCAGTTTCTGGTCCTACGAGCAAGAGTTGTTTTCTGGTAAAAAGAGTCATTATTGCACTCCCATTGTCATACAATGGGCAAATAGTACTGGCGTCTGTTCACAGCATGTACAGTGTATTGGACTGAAGAGGATCTACTGTTCTTGTCAGTTTCCTAAGCAGAGTTAAACTAAATATAGTCGGTGTGTGTAGGAAGCACAGTTCTTTTGTTCTGAGCAAGCTCACTCTTCTGGCCCTATAGGAAAAACATTAGAGTAGAAGAGTGCTCTTTTCTCAAAAGCAGAGTGTGTTTCTTGTAAGGCGAGCTAGCGTTTGTTTCCCAGTCCTAAATGGAGTAAAATAACATGCAGTTTCTGGTACTTTGAGCAAGAGTTGTTTTCTGGTAAGAAGAGTCACTATTGCGCTCCCATTGTCATACACAGGGCAAATAGCACTGGAGTCTGTTCCCAGCAGGTACATTGTATTGGACTGAAGAGGAGCTACTGTTCTTGTCAGTTACCTGAGCAGAGTTGAACTAGATATGGCCCGTCTGTGTAGGAAGCACAGTTCATTTGTTCTGAGCAAGATCACTTTTCTGGCCGTATAGGAAACACAGTAGAGTAGAAGAGTGTTCTTTTCTTAAAAGCAGAGTGTGTTTCTTGTAAGGTGAGCTAGTGTTTATTTCCCAGTCCTAAATGGAGTTGAGTCACATGCAGTTTCTGGTCGTACGAGCAAGAGTTGTTTTCTGGTAAGAAGAGTCACTATTGCGCTCCCATTGCAATGCACAGTGAAATAGCACTCATGTCTGTTCCCAGCAAGTACAGTGTATTGGACTGAAGAGGAGATACTGTTCTTGTCAGTTTCCTAAGCAGAGTTGAACTAGATATGGCCCATGTGAGTAGGAAGCACAGTTCCTTTGTTCTGTGCAAGCTCACTCTTCGGACCCCATAGGAAACAGAGTAGAGTAGAAGAGTGCTCTTTTCTAAAAAGCAGATTGCGTTTCTTGTAAGGCAAACGAGCGTTTGTTTCTCAGTCCTAAATGGAGTTGAATCCAATGCAGTATCTGGTCCTACGAGCAAGAGTTGTTTTCTGGTAAGAAGAGTCACTATTAAGCTCCCTTGTCATACACAGGGCAAATAGCACTGGCGTCTATTCCCAGCATGTACAGTGTATTGGATTGAAGAGGAGTGAATGTTCTTGTCAGTTTCCTAAGCAGAATTTAACTAGATATGGCCCATGTGTGTAGGAAGCACAGTTCTTTTGTTCTGAGCAAGCTCACTGTTCGGACCCCCTAGGAAACCCAGTAGAGTAGAAGAGTACTCTTTTCTCAAAAGCAGAGTGTGTTTCTTGTAAGGCGAGCTAGTGTTTGTTTCCCAGTCAGAAATGGAGTTGAATCCCATGCAGTTTCTGGTCCTACGAACAAGAGTTGTTTTCTGGTAAGAAGAGTCACTATTTCGCTCCCATTGCCATACACAGTGCAAATATCACTCATGTCTGTTCCCAGCAAGTACAGTGTATTGGATGAAGAGGAGCTCCTCTCTTATCAGTTTCCTATGCAGAGTGGAACTAGATATGGACCGTGTGTGTAGGATGCACAGTTCTTTTGTTCTGAGCAAGCTCACTGTTCGGACCCCATAGGAAACACAGAAGAGTAGAAGAGTGCCCTTTTCTCAAAAGCAGAGTGTGTTTCTTGTGAGGCGAGCAAGTGTTTGTTTCCCAGTCAGAAATGGAGTTGAATCCCATGCAGTTTCTGGTCCTACGAGCAAGAGTTGTTTTCTGGTAAGAAGAGTCACTATTGCGCTCACATTGCCATACACAGTGCAAGTAGCCCTCGCGTCTGTTCCCAGCAAGTACAGTGTATTGGACTGAAGAGGAGCTACTGTTCTTGCCCATTTCCTAAGAAGAGTTGAACTAGATATGGCCCATGTGTGTAGGAAGCACAGTTCTTTGTTCTGAGCAAGCTCACTGTTCGGACCCCTTAGGAAAAACAGTAGAGTAGAAGAGTGCTCTTTTCTCAAAAGCAGAGTGTGTTTCTTGTAAGGCGAACTAGCGTTTGTTTCCCAGTCCTAAATGGAGTTGAATTACATGCAGTTTCAGGTCCTAGGAGCAAAAGTTGTTTTCTGGTAAAGAAAGTCACTATTGTGCTCCCATTGCCGCACACAGTGCAAATAGCACTCGCGTCTGTTCCCAGCAAGTATAGTGTATTGGACTGAAGAGGAGTTTCTGTTATTGTCTGTTTCCTAAGCAGAGTTGAACTAGATATGGCCCATGTGTGTAGGAAGCACAGTTCTTTTGTTCTGAGCAAGCTCACTGTTCTTGCCCTATATAAAACACTGAGTAGAAGAGTGCTCTTTTCTCAAAAGCAGAGTGTATTTCTTGTAAATTGAGCAAGTGTTTGTTTCCCAGTCCGAAATGGAGTTGAATGCCATGCAGTTTCTGGTCCTAAGAGCAAGAGGTGTTTTCTGGTAAGAAGAGTCACTATTGTGCTCCCATTGCCATATACAGTGCAAATAGCACTCGCGTCTGTTCCCAGCAAGTACAGTGTATTGCACTGAAGAGGAGCTACTGTTCTTGTCAGTTTCCTAAGCAGAGTTGAACTAGGTATGTCCCGTGTGTGTAGGAAGCACAGTTCTTTTGTTCTGAGCAAGCTCACTGTTCTGGCAATATAGGAAACACAGTAGAGTAGAAGAGTGATCTTTTCTCAAAAGCAGAGTGCGTTTTATGTAAGGCGAGATAGTGTTTGTTTCCCAGTCCAAAATGGAGTTGAATCACAAGCAGTTATTGGTCCTACGAGCAAGAGTTGTTTTCTGGTAAGGAAAGTCACTATTGTGCTCCCATTGCCATACACAGTGCAAATATCACTCGCGTCTGTTCCCATTAAGTACAGTGTATTGGACTGAAGATGACCTACAGTTCTTGTCAGTTTCCAGTGGAGTTGAACTAGATATGGCCCGTGTGTGTAGGAAGCACAGTTCTTTTGTTCTCAGCATGCTCACTGCTCTGGCCATATAGGAAATACAGTGGAGTAGAAGAGTGCTCTTTTCTCAAAAGCAGAGTGTGTTTCTTGTAAGGCGAGCTAGCGTTTGTTTCCCAGTCCTAAATGGAGTTGAATCACATGCAGTTTCTGGTCCTATGAGCAAGAGTTGTTTTCTGGTAAGAAGAGTCACTTTTGCGCTCCCATTGAGATACATAGTGCAAATAGCACTCGCGTCTGTTCCCAGCAAGTACAGTGTATTGGACTGAAGAGGAGCTACTGTTCTTGTCAGTTTTCTAAGCAGAGTTGAACTAGATATGGCCCGTGTGTGTAGGAAGCACAGTTCTTTTGTTCTGAGCAACCTCACTGTTCAGAACCCATAGGAAACACAGTAGAGTAGAAGAGTGCCCTTTTCTCAAAAGCAGAGTGTATTTCTTGTAAATTGAGCAAGTGTTTGTTTCCCAGTCCGAAATGGAGTTGAATGCCATGCAGTTTCAGGTCCTAAGAGCAAGAGGTGTTTTCTGGTAAGAAGAGTCACTATTGTGCTCCCATTGCCATATACAGTGCAAATAGCACTCGCGTCTGTTCCCAGCAAGTACAGTGTATTGGACTGAAGAGGATGTACTGTTCTTGTCAGGTTCCTAAGCAGAGTTGAACTAGATATGGCCCATGTGTGCAGGAAGCACAGTTCTTTTGTACTCAGCAAGCTCACAGTTCTGGCCCTATAGGAAACACAGTAGAGTAGAAGTGTGCTCTTTCCTCAAAAGCAGAGTGTGTTTCTTGTAAGGCGAGCTAGCGTTTGTTTCCCAGTTCTAAATGGAGTTGAATCACATGCAGTTTCCGTTCCTATGAGCAAGAGTTGTTTTCTGGTAAGGAAAGGCACTATTGTGCTCCCATTGCCATACACAGTGCAAATAGCACTGGCGTCTGTTCCCAGCAAGTACAGTGTATTGGACTGAAGAGGAGCTACTGTTCTTGTCAGTTTCCTAATCAGAATTGTACTAGATATGGCCCGTGTGTGTAGGAAGCACAGTTCTTTTGTTCTGAGCAAGCTCACTGTTGGACCCCATAGGAAACACAGTAGAGTAGAAGAGTGCTCTTTTCTCAAAAGCAGAGTGTGTTTCTTGTAAGGCGAGCTAGCATTTGTTTCCCAATCCTAAATGAAGTTGAATCACATGCAGTTTCTGGTCCTACGAGCAAGAGCTGTTTTCTGGTACGAAGAGTCACTATTGCGCTCCCATTGCCATACACAGTACAAATAGCACTGGCGTCTGTACACAGCATATACTGTGTATTGGACTGAAGAGGATCTACTGTTCTTGTCAGGTTCCTAAGCAGAGTTGAACTAGATATGGCCCATGTGTGTAGGAAGCACAGTTCTTTTGTACTCAGCAAGCTCACTGTTCTGGCCCTATAGGAAACACAGTAGAGTAGAAGAGTGCTCTTTCCTCAAAAGCAGAGTGTGTTTCTTGTAAGGCGAGCTAGCGTTTGTTTCCCAGTCCTAAATGGAGTTGAAATACACAAGCAGTTTCTGGTCCTACGAGCAAGAGTTGTTTTCTGGTAAGAAGAGTCACTCTTGTGCTCCCTTTGCCATACACAGTGCAAATAGCCCTCGCATCTCTTCCCAGCAAGTACAGTGTATTGGTCTGAAGAGGAGCTACTGTTCATGTCAGTTTCCTAAGCAAAGTTGAACTAGATAAGGCCCTTGTGTAGGAAGCACAGTTCTTTTGTTCTGAGCAAGCTCACTGTTCTAGCCCTATAGGAAACACAGTAGAGTAGAAGAGTGCTCTTTTCTCAAAAGCAGAGTGTGTTTCTTGTAAGGCGAGCTAGCGTTTGTTTCCCAGTCTTAAATGGAGTTGAATCACATGCAGTTTCCGTTCCTACGAGCAAGAGATGGTTTCTGGTAAGGAAAGTCACTATTGCGCTCCCATTGCCATACACAGTGCAAATAGCACTCTCGTCTGTTCCCAGCAAGTACAGTGTATTGGACTGAAGAGGAGCTACTCTTCTTGTCAGTTTCCTAAGCAGAATTGAACTAGATATGGCCCATGTGTGTAGGAAGCACAGTTCTTTTGTTCTGAGCAAGCTCACTGTTCAGACCCCATAGGAAACACAGTAGAGTAGAAGAGTGCTCTTTTCTCAAAAGCAGAGTGTGTTTCTTGAAAGGCGAGCTAGCGTTTGTTTCGCAGTCCTAAATGGAGTTGAATCCCATGCAGTTTCTGGTCCTAGGAGCAAGAGTTTTTTCTGGTAATAAGAGTCACTATTGCGTTCCCATTGCCATACACAGTGCAAATAGCACTCGCGTCTGTTCCCAGCAAGTACAGTGCATTGGACTGAAGAGGAGCTACTGTTCTTGTCATTTTCCAAAACTGAATTGAACTAGGTATGGCCCGTGTGTGTAGGAAGCACTGTTCTTTTGTTCTGAGCAAGCTCACTGTTGGACACCAAGAGAAACACAGTAGAGTAGAAGAGTGCTCTTTTCTCAAAAGCAGAGTGTGTTTCTTGTAAGGCGAGCTAGCGTTTGTTTCCCAATCCTAAATGGAGTTGAATCACATGCAGTTTCTGGTCCTATGAGCAAGAGTTGTTTTCTGGTAAGAAGAGTCACTATTGCGCTCCCATTGCCATACACAGTACAAATAGCACTGGCGTCTGTACCCAGCATGTACAGTGTATTGGACTGAAGAGGATGTACTGTTCTTGTCAGGTTCCTAAGCAGAGTTGAACTAGATATGGCCCGTGTGTGTAGGAAGCACAGTTCTTTTGTTCTGAGCAAGCTCACTTTTCGGACCCCATAGGAAACACAGTAGAGTAGAAAAGTGCTCTTTTCTCAAAAGCAGAGTGTGTTTATTGTAAGGCGAGCTAGCGTTTGTTTCCCAGTCCTTAATGGAGTTGAATCAAATGCAGTTTTTGGTCCTACGAGCAAGAGTTGTTTTCTGGTAAGAAGAGTGACTATTGCACTCCCTTTGCCAAACATAGTGCAAATATCCCTCTTGTCTGTTCCCAGCAAGTACAGTGTATTGGACTGAAGAGGAGCTACTGTTCTTGTCAGTTTCCTAAGCAGAGTTGAACTAGATATGGCCCGTGTGTGTAGGAAGCACAGTTCTTTTGTTCTCAGCAAGCTCACTGTTTGGACCCCATAGAAAACACAGTAGAGTAGAAGAGTGCTCTTTTCTCAAAAGCAGAGTGTGTTTCTTGTAAGGCAAGCTAGTGTTTGTTTGCCATTCCTAAAAGGAGTTGAATCACATGCAGTTTTTGGTCCTACGAGCAAGAGTTGTTTTCTGGTAAGAAGAGTCACTATTGCGCTCCCATTGCTATTCATAGTACAAATAACACTCGCATCTGTTTCCAGCAAGTACAGTGTATTGGTCTGAAGAGGAGCTACTGTTCATGTCAGTTTCCTAAGCAAAGTTGAACTAGATAAGGCCCGTGTGTGTAGGAAGCACAGTTCTTTTGTTCTGAGCAAGCTCACTGTTCGAACCCCATAGGAAACACAGCAGAGAGAAGAGTGCTTTTTTCTCAAAAGCAGAGTGTGTTTCTTGTAAGGCGAGCTACCGTTTGTTTGCCAGTCCTAAATGGAGTTGAATCAAATGCAGTTTTTGGTCCTACGAGCAAGAGTTGTTTTCTGGTAAGGAGAGTCACTATTGCGCTCCCATTGCCATACACAGTGCAAATAGCACTGGCGTCTGTACCCAGCATGTACAGTGTATTGGACTGAAGAGGATCTACTGTTCTTGTCAGTTTCCTAAGCAGAATTGAACTAGATATGGCCTGTGTGTGTAGGAAGCACAGTTCTTTTGTTCTGAGCAAGCTCACTGTTCTAGCCCTATAGGAAACACAGTAGAGTAGAAGAGTGCTCTTTTCTCAAAAGCAGAGTGTGTTTCTTGTAAGGCGAGCTAGCGTTTGTTTCCCAGTCCTAAATGGAGTTGAATCACATGCAGTTTCTGGTCCTACGAGCAAGAGTTGTTTTCTGGTAAGGAAAGTCACTATTGTGCTCCCATTGCCATACACAGTGCAAATAGCACTCGCGTCTGTTCCCAGCAAGTACAGTGTGTTGGACTGAAGAGGAGCTACTGTTCTTGTCAGTTTCCTAAGCAGAATTGAACTAGATATGGCCCGTGTGTGTAGGAAGCACAGTTCATTTGTTCTGAGCAAGCTCACATTTCGAACCCCTTAGGAAACACAGTAGAGTAGAAGAGTGCATTTTTCTCAAAAGCAGAGTGTGTTTCTTGTAAGGCGAGATAGCGTTTGTTTCCCAGTCCTAAATGGAGTTGAAATACACATGCAGTTTCTGGTCCTACGAGCAAGAGTTGTTTTCTGGTAAGAATAGTCACTATTGTGCTCCCATTGCCATACACAGTGCAAATAGCACTCGCGTCTGTTCCCAGCAAGTACAGTGTATTGGACTGAAGAGGAGCTACTGTTCTTGTCAATTTCCTAAGCAGAATTGAACTAGATATGGCCGTGTGTGTAGGAAGCACAGTTCTTTTGTTCTGAGCAAGCTCACTGTTTTGGCCCTATAGGAAACAAAGTAGAGTAGAAGAGTGCTCTTTTCTCAAAATCAGAGTGTGTTTCTTGTAAGGCGAACTAGCTTTTGTTTCCCAGTCCTAAATGGAGTTGAATCCCATGCAGTTTCTGGTCCTACGAGCAAGAGTTGTTTTCTGGTAAGAAGAGTCACTCTTGGGCTCCCATTGCCATACACAGTGCAAATAGCACTCGCGTCTGCTCCCAGCAAGTACAGTGTATTGGACTGAAGAGGAGCTACTGTTCTTGTCAGTTTCGTAAGCAGAGTTGAACTAGATATAGCCTGTGTGTGTAGGAAGCACAGTTCTTTTGTTCTGAGCAAGCTCACTCTTCTGGCCTATAAGAAACACAGTAGAGTAGAAGAGTGCTCTTTTCTCAAAAGCAGAGTGTTTTTCTTGTAAGGCAAGCTAGCGTTTGTTTCCCAGTCTTAAATGGAGTTGAATCACATGCAGTTTCTGTCCTACGAGCAAGACTTGTTTTCTGGAAAGGAAAGTCACCATCGTGCTGCCATTGTCAAACACAGGGCAAATAGCACTGGCGTCTATTCCCAGCATGTACAGTGTATTGGAATGAAGAGGATCTGCTGTTCTTGTCAGTTTCCTAAGCAGAATTGAACTAGATAATGCTGTGTGTGTAGGACGCACATTTTTTTTTCTTTGCAGCAAGCTCACTGTTTTGGCCCTATATGAAACACAGTAAAGTAGAAGAGTGCTCTTTTCTCAAAAGCAGAGTGTGTTTCTTGTAAGGCGAGCTAGCGTTTGTTTCCCAGTCCTAAATGGAGTTGAATCCCATGCAGTTTCTGGTCCTACGAGCAAGAGTTGTTTTCTGGTAAGAAGAGTCACTATTGGGCTCCCATTGTCATATACAGTGCAAATAGCACTCGCGTCTGTTCCCAGCAAGTACAGTGTATTGGACTGAAGAGGAGCTACTGTTCTTGTCAATTTCCTAAGCAGAATTGAACTAGATATGGCCGTGTGTGTAGGAAGCACAGTTCTTTTGTTCTGAGCAAGCTCAATGTTTTGGCCCTATAGGAAACACATTAGAGTAGAAGAGTGTCCTTTTCTCAAAAGCAGAGTGTGTTTCTTGTAAGGCGAGCTAGCGTTTGTTTTTCAGTCCTAAATAAAGTTGAATAACATGCAGTTTCTGGTCCTATGAGCAAGAGTTGTTTTCTGGTAAGAAGAGTCACTATTGTGCTCCCATTGTCATACACAGGGCAAATAGCACTGGTGTCTGTTCCCAGCATGTAGTGTATTGGACTGAAGAGGATCTACTGTCCTTGTCAGTTTCCTAAGCAGAATTGATCTAGATATGGCCCGTGTGTGTAGGAAGCACAGATCTTTTGTTCTGAGCAAGCTCACTGTTCTGACCCCATAAGAAACACAGTAGAGTAGAAGAGTGCCCTTTTCTCAAAAGTAGTGTGTGTTTCTTGTAAGGCGAGCTAGCATTTGTTTTTCAGTCCTAAATGGAGTTGAATCCCATGCAGTTTCTGGTCCTATGAGCAAGAGTTGTTTTCTGGTAAGAAGAGTCACTATTGTGCTCCCATTGTCATACACAGTGCAAATAGCACTGGCGTCTGTTCCCAGCAAGTACAGTATACTGGACTGAAGAGGAGCTACTGTTCTTGTCTGTTTCCTAAGCAGACTTGAACTAGATATGGCCCGTGTGTGTAGGAAGCACAGTTCTTTTGTTCGGAGCAAGCTCACTGTTCGGACCCCATAGGAAACACAGTAGAGTAGAAGAGTGCTCTTTTTCAAAAGCAGAGTCTGTTTCTTGTAAGGCTAGCTAGCGTTTGTTTCCCAGTTCTAAATGGAGTTGAATCACATGCAGTTTATGGTCCTATGAGCAAGAGTTGTTTTCTGGTAAGAAGAGTCACTATTGTGCTCCCATTGTCATACACAGGGCAAATAGCACTGGCGTCTGTACCCAGCATGTACAGTGTATTGGACTGAAGAGGATCTACTGTTCTTGTCAGTTTCCTAAGCAGAGTTGAACTAGATATGGCCCGTGTGTGTAGGAAACACAGTTCTTTTGTTCTGAGAAAGCTCACTGTTCGGACCCCATAGGAAACACAGTAGAATAGAAGAGTGCTCTTTTCTCAAAAGCAGAGTGTGTTTCTTGTAAGGCGAGCTAGCGTTCGTTTCCCAGTCCAAAATGGAGTTGAATCATATGCAGTTTCTGGTCCTACGAGCAAGGGATGTTTTCTGGTAAGAAGAGTCACTATTGTGCTACCATTGCCATATTCAGTGCAAATAGCACTCGCGTCTATTCCCAGCAAGTACAGTGTATTGGACAGAAGAGGAGCTACTGTTCTTGTCAGTTTCATAAGCAGAGTTGAACTAGATATGGCCCGTGTGTGTGATGCACAGTTCTTTTGTTCTGAGCAAGCTCAATTTTCGGACCCCATAGTAAACACAGTAGAGTAGAAGAGTGCTCTTTTCTCAAAAGCAGAGTGTGTTTCTTGTAAGGCTAGCTAGTGTTTGTTTCCCAGTCAGAAATGGAGTTGAATCCCATGCTGTTTCTGGTCCTAGGAGCAAGAGTTATTTTCTGGTAAGAAGAGTCACTATTTCGCTCCCATTGCCATACACAGTGCAAATAGCACTCGCGTCTGCTCCCAGCAAGTACAGTGTATTGGACTGAATAGGAGCTACTGTTCTTGTCAGTTTCCTAAACAGAGTTGAACTAGATATATCCCGTGTGTGTAGGAAGCACAGTTCTTTTGTTCTGAGCAAGCTCACTGTTCTGGCCCTATAGGAAACATAGTAGAGTAGACGAGTGCTCTTTTCTCAAAAGCAGAGTTTTTTTCTTGTAAGGTGAGCTAGCATTTGTTTCCCAGTCCTAAATGGAGTTGAATCACATGCAGTTTTTGGTCCTACGAGCAAGGGATGTTTTCTGGTAAGGAAAGTCACTATTGTGCTCCCTTTGCCATACACAGGGCAAATAGCACTCGCGTCTGTTCCCAGCAAGTACAGTGTATTGGACTGAAGAGGAACTACTGTTCTAGTCAGTTTCCTAAGCAGAGTTGAACTAGATATGGCCCGTGTGTGTAGGAAGCACAGTTCTTTTGTTCTGAGCAAGCTCACTGTTCTGGCGCTATAGGAAACACAGTAGAGTAGAAGAGTGCTCTTTTCTCAAAAGCAGAGTTGTTTCTTGTAAGGCGAGCTAGCGTTTGTCCCAGTCCTAAATGTAGTTGAATCACATGCATTTTCTGTTCCTACGAGCAAGAGTTGTTTTATGGTAAGAATAGTCACCATCGCGCTGCCATTGTCAAACACAGGGCAAATAGCACTGGCGTCTATTCCCAGCATGTACAGTGTATTGGAATGAAGAGGATCTACTGTTCTTGTCAGTTTCCTAAGCAGAATTGAACTAGATAATGCCGTGTGTGTAGGACGCACAGTTCTTTTTTTTTGAGCAAGCTCACTGTTTTGGCCCTATATGAAACACAGTAGAGTAGAAGAGTGCCATTTTCTCAAAAGTAGAGAGTGTTTCTTGTAAGGCGAGCTAGAGTTTATTTTCAGTCCTAAATGGAGTTGAATCACATGCAGTTTCTGGTCCTACGAGCAAGAGTTGTTTTTGGTAAGAAGAGTCACTATTGCGCTCCCAATGTCATACACAGGGCAAATAGCACTGGCGTCTGTTCCCAGCACGTACAGTGTACTGGACTGAAGAGGATCTACTGTCCTTGTCATTTTCCTAAGCAGAATTGATCTAGATATGGCCCCTGTGTGTAGGAAGCACAGTTCTTTTGTTCTGAGCAAGCTCACTGTTCGGACCCCATAGGAAACACAGTAAAGTAGAAGAGTGCTCTTTTCTCAAAAGCAGAGTGTGTTTCTTGTAAGGCGAGCTAGCGTTTGTTTCCCAGTCCTAAATGGAGTTGAATCCCATGCAGTTTCTGTTCCTACGAGCAAGAGTTGTTTTCTGGTAAGAAGAGTCACTATTGGGCTCCCATTGCCATATACAGTGCAAATAGCACTCGCGTCTGTTCCCAGCAAGTACAGTGTATTGGACTGAAGAGGAGCTACTGTTCTTGTCAATTTCCTAAGCAGAATTGAACTAGATAAGGCCGTGTGTGTAGGAAGCACAGTTCTTTTGTTCTGAGCAAGCTCACTGTTTTGGCCCTATAGGAAACACATTAGAGTAGAAGAGTGTCCTTTTCTCAAAAGCAGAGTGTGTTTCTTGTAAGGCGAGCTAGCGTTTGTTTTTCAGTCCTAAATAAAGTTGAATCACATGCAGTTTCTGGTCCTACGAGCAAGAGTTGTTTTCTGGTAAGAAGAGTCACTATTGTGCTCCCATTGTCATACACAGGGCAAATAGCACTGGCGTCTGTTCCCAGCATGTACAGTGTATTGGACTGAAGAGGATCTACTGTCCTTGTCAGTTTCCTAAGCAGAATTGATCTAGATATGGCCCGTGTGTGTAGGAAGCACAGATCTTTTGTTCTTAGCAAGCTCACTGTTCTGACCCCATAAGAAACACAGTAGAGTAGAAGAGTGCCCTTTTCCCAAAAGTAGTGTGTGTTTCTTGTAAGGCGAGCTAGCATTTGTTTTTCAGTCCTAAATGGAGTTGAATCCCATGCAGTTTCTGGTCCTACGAGCAAGAGTTGTTTTCTGGTAAGAAGAGTCACTATTGTGTTCCCATTGTCATACACAGTGCAAATAGAACTGGCGTCTGTTCCCAGCAAGTACAGTATACTGGACTGAAGAGGAGCTACTGTTCTTGTCTGTTTCCTAAGCAGACTTGAACTAGATATGGCCCGTGTGTGTAGGAAGCACAGTTCTTTTGTTCAGAGCAAGCTCACTGTTCGGACCCCATAGGAAACACAGTAGAGTAGAAGAGTGCTCTTTTTTCAAAAGCAGAGTCTGTTTCTTGTAAGGCGAGCTAGCGTTTGTTTCCCAGTCCTAAATGGAGTTGAATCACATGCAGTTTCAGGTCCTAGGAGCAAAAGTTGTTTTCTGGTAAAGAAAGTCACTATTGTGCTCCCATTGCCGTACACAGTGCAAATAGCACTCGCGTCTGTTCCCAGCAAGTATAGTGTATTGGACTGAAGAGGAGTTTCTGTTATTGTCTGTTTCCTAAGCAGAGTTGAACTAGATATGGCCCATGTGTGTAGGAAGCACAGTTCTTTCGTTATGAGCATGCTCACTGTTCTGGCCCTATAGGAAACCCTGTAGAGTAGAAGAGTGCTCTTCTCTCAAAAACAGAGTGTGTTTCTTGTAAGGTGAGCTAGCGTTTCTTTCCCAGTCCTAAATGGAGTTGAGTCACATGAAGTATCTGGTCGTACGAGCAAGAATTGTTTTCTGGTAAGAAGAGTCACTATTGCGCTCCCATTGCAATACACAGTGCAAATAGCACTCATGTCTGTTCCCACCAAGTACAGTGTATTGGACTGAAGAGGAGCTACTGTTCTTGTCAGTTTCCTAAGCAGAGTTGAACTAGATATGGCCCGTGTGTGTAGGAAGCACAGTTCTTTTGTTCGGAGCAAGCTCATTCTTCGGACCCCATAGGAAACCCAGTAGAGTAGAAGAGTGCTCTTTTCTCAAAAGTAGAGTGTGTTTCTCGGAAGGCGAGCTAGTGTTCGTTTTTCAGTCCGAAATGGAGTTGAATCCCATGCAGTTTCTGGTCCTACGAGCAAGAGATGTTTTCTGTTAAGAAGAGTCACTATTGTGCTCCAATGCCATACACAGTGCAAATAGCATTCACGTCTGTTCCCAGCAAGTACAGTGTATTGGACTGAAGAGGAGCTACTGTTCTTGTCAGGTTCCTAAGCAGAGTTGGACTAGATATGGCCCGTGTGTGGAATAAGCACAGTTCTTTTGTTCTGAGCAAGCTCACTGTTCGGACCCCATAGGAAACACAGTAGAGTAGAAGAGTGCCCTTTTCTCATAAACAGAGTGTGTTTCTTGTAAGGCGAGCTAGTGTTTGTTTCCCAGTCAGAAATGGAGTTGAATCCCATGCAGTTTCTGGTCGTACGCGGAAGAGTTGTTTTTGGTAAGAGGAGTCACTATTGCGCTCCCATTGCAATACACAGTGCAAATAGCACTCATGTCTGTTCCCAGCAAGTACAGTGTATTGGACTGAAGAGGAGCTACTGTTCTTGTCAGTTTCCTAAGCAGAGTTGAACTAGATATGGCCTGTGTGTGTAGGAAGCACAGTTCTTTTGTTCTGAACAAGCTCACTCTTCTGGCCCTATAGGAAACACAGTAGAGTAGAAGAGTACCCTTTTCTCAAAAGCAGGATGTGTTTCTTGGAAGGCGAGCTAGCATTTGTTTTTCAGTCCTAAATGGAGTCGAATCACATGCAGTTTCTGGTCCTACGAGCAAGAGTTGTTTTCTGGAAAGAAGAGTCACTATTGCGCTCCCATTGTCATACACAGGGCAAATAGCACTGGCGTCTCTTCCCAGCATACAGTGTATTGGACTGAAGAGGATCTACTGTCCTTGTCAGTTTCCTATGCAGAATTGATCTAGATATGGCTCGTGTGTGTAGGAAGCACAGTTCTTTTGTTCTGAGCAAGCTCACTGTTCTGGCCATATTGGAAACACAGTAGAGTAGAAGAGTGCTCTTTTTTCAAAAGCGGAGTGTGTTTCTTTAAGGCAAGCGAGCGTTTGTTTCGCAGTCCAAAATGGAGTTGAATCCCATGCAGTTTCTGGTCCTACGAGCAAGAGTTGTTTTCTGGTAAAAAGAGTCATTATTGCACTCCCATTGTCATACAATGGGCAAATAGTACTGGCGTCTGTTCACAGCATGTGCAGTGTATTGGACTGAAGAGGATCTACTGTTCTTGTCAGTTTCCTAAGCAGAGTTAAACTAAATATAGTCGGTGTGTGTAGGAAGCACAGTTCTTTTGTTCTGAGCAAGCTCACTCTTCTGGCCCTATAGGAAAAACATTAGAGTAGAAGAGTGCTCTTTTCTCAAAAGCAGAGTGTGTTTCTTGTAAGGCGAGCTAGCGTTTGTTTCCCAGTCCTAAATGGAGTAAAATCACATGCAGTTTCTGGTCCTTTGAGCAAGAGTTGTTTTCTGGTAAGAAGAGTCACTATTGCGCTCCCATTGTCATACACAGGGCAAATAGCACTGGAGTCTGTTCCCAGCAGGTACATTGTATTGGACTGAAGAGGAGCTACTGTTCTTGTCAGTTTCCTGAGCAGAGTTGAACTAGATATGGCCCGTGTATGTAGGAAGCACAGTTCATTTGTTCTGAGCAAGATCACTTTTCTGGCCGTATAGGAAACACAGTAGAGTAGAAGAGTGTTCTTTTCTTAAAAGCAGAGTGTGTTTCTTGTAAGATGAGATAGTGTTTATTTCCCAGTCCTAAATGGAGTTGAGTCACATGCAGTTTCTGGTCGTACGAGCAAGAGTTGTTTTCTGGTAAGAAGAGTCACTATTGCGCTCCCATTGCAATGCACAGTGAAATAGCACTCATGTCTGTTCCCAGCAAGTACAGTGTATTGGACTGAAGAGGAGATACTGTTCTTGTCAGTTTCCTAAGCAGAGTTGAACTAGATATGGCCCATGTGAGTAGGAAGCACAGTTCTTTTTGTTCTGAGCAAGCTCACTCTTCTGGCCCTATAGGAAAAACATTAGAGTAGAAGAGTGCTCTTTTCTCAAAAGCAGAGTGTGTTTCTTGTAAGGCGAGCTAGCGTTTGTTTCCCAGTCCTAAATGGAGTAAAATCACATGCAGTTTCTGGTCCTTTGAGCAAGAGTTGTTTTCTGGTAAGAAGAGTCACTATTGCGCTCCCATTGTCATACACAGGGCAAATAGCACTGGAGTCTGTTCCCAGCAGGTACATTGTATTGGACTGAAGAGGAGCTACTGTTCTTGTCAGTTTCCTGAGCAGAGTTGAACTAGATATGGCCCGTGTATGTAGGAAGCACAGTTCATTTGTTCTGAGCAAGATCACTTTTCTGGCCGTATAGGAAACACAGTAGAGTAGAAGAGTGTTCTTTTCTTAAAAGCAGAGTGTGTTTCTTGTAAGATGAGATAGTGTTTATTTCCCAGTCCTAAATGGAGTTGAGTCACATGCAGTTTCTGGTCGTACGAGCAAGAGTTGTTTTCTGGTAAGAAGAGTCACTATTGCGCTCCCATTGCAATGCACAGTGAAATAGCACTCATGTCTGTTCCCAGCAAGTACAGTGTATTGGACTGAAGAGGAGATACTGTTCTTGTCAGTTTCCTAAGCAGAGTTGAACTAGATATGGCCCATGTGAGTAGGAAGCACAGTTCTTTTGTTCTGAGCAAGCTCACTCTTCGGACACCATAGGAAACAGAGTAGAGTAGAAGAGTGCTCTTTTCTCAAAAGCAGATTGTGTTTCTTGTAAGGCAAACGAGCGTTTGTTTCTCAGTCCTAAATGGAGTTGAATCCAATGCAGTATCTGGTCCTACGAGCAAGAGTTGTTTTCTGGTAAGAAGAGTCACTATTGAGCTCCCATTCTCATGCACAGGGCAAATAGCACTGGCGTCTATTCCCAGCATGTACAGTGTATTGGATTGAAGAGGAGTGAATGTTCTTGTCAGTTTCCTAAGCAGAATTTAACTAGATATGGCCCATGTGTGTAGGAAGCACAGTTCTTTTGTTCTGAGCAAGCTCACTGTTCGGACCCCCTAGGAAACCAAGTAGAGTAGAAGAGTACTCTTTTCTCAAAATCAGAGTGTGTTTCTTGTAAGGCGAGATAGTGTTTGTTTCCCAGTCATAAATGGAGTTGAATCCCATGCAGTTTCTGGTCCTACGAACAAGAGTTGTTTTCTGGTAAGAAGAGTCACTATTTCGCTCCCATTGCCATACATAGTGCAAATAGCACTCATGTCTGTTCCCAGCAAGTACAGTGTATTGGATGAAGAGTAGCTACTCTCTTATCAGTTTCCTAAGCAGAGTGGAACTAGATATGGACCGTGTATGTAGGATGCACAGTTCTTTTGTTCTGAGCAAGCTCACTGTTCGGACCCCATAGGAAACACAGAAGAGTAGAAGAGTGCCCTTTTCTCAAAAGCAGAGTGTGTTTCTTGTAAGGCGAGCAAGTGTTTGTTTCCCAGTCCTAAATGTAGTTGAATCTCATGCAGTTTCTGGTCCTACGAGCAAGAGTTGTTTTCTGGTAAGAAGAGTCACTATTGCGCTCACATTTCCATACACAGTGCAAGTAGCCCTCGCGTCTGTTCCCAGCAATTACAGTGTATTAGACTGAAAAGGAGCTACTGTTCTTGCCCATTTCCTAAGAAGAGTTGAACTAGATATGGCCCGTGTGTGTAGGAAGCACAGTTCTTTTGTTCTGAGCAAGCTCACTGTTCGGACCCCTTAGGAAACACAGTAGAGTAGAAGAGTGCTCTTTTCTCAAAAGCAGAGTGTGTTTCTTGTAAGGCGAACTAGCGTTTGTTTCCCAGTCCTAAATAGAGTTGAATTACATGCAGTTTCAGGTCCTAGGAGCAAAAGTTGTTTTCTGGTAAAGAAAGTCACTATTGTGCTCCCATTGCCGCACACAGTGCAAATAGCACTCGCGTCTGTTCCCAGCAAGTATAGTGTATTGGACTGAAGAGGAGTTTCTGTTATTGTCTGTTTCCTAAGTAGAGTTGAACTAGATATGGCCCATGTGTGTAGGAAGCACAGTCCTTTCGTTATGAGCATGCTCACTGTTCTGGCCCTATAGGAAACCCAGTAGAGTAGAAGAGTGCTCTTTTCTCAAAAGCAGAGTGTGTTTCTTGTAATGTGAGCTAGCGTTTCTTTCTCAGTCCTAAATGGAGTTGAGTCACATGCAGTTTCTGGTCGTACGAGCAAGAATTGTTTTCTGGTAAGAAGAGTCACTATTGCTCTCCCATTGCAATACACAGTGCAAATAGCACTCATGTCTGTTCCCAGCAAGTACAGTGTATTGGACTGAAGAGGATCTACTGTTCTTGTCAGTTTCCTAAGCAGAATTGAACTAGATATGGCCGTGTGTGTAGGAAGCACAGTTCTTTTGTTGTGAGCCAGCTCACTGTTCTTGCCCTATATAAAACACTGAGTAGAAGAGTGCTCTTTTCTCAAAAGCAGAGTGTGTTTCTTGTAAGGCGAGCTAGCGTTTGTTTCCCAGTCCTAAATGGAGTTGAATCAAATGCAGTTTTTGGTCCTACGAGCAAGAGTTATTTTCTGGTAAGGAAAGTCACTATTGCGCTCCCATTGCCACAAAGGGCAAATAGCACTGGCATCTGTTTCCAGCAAGTACAGTGTATTGGACTTAAGTTGAGCTAATATTCTTGTCAGTTTCCTAAGCAGAGTTGAACTAGATATGGCCCGTGTGTGTAGGAAGCACAGTTCTTTTGTTCTGAGCAAGCTCAATTTTCGGACCCCATAGGTAACACAGTAGAGTAGAAGAGTGCTCTTTTCTCAAAAGCAGAGTGTGTTTCTTGTAAGGCTAGCTAGTGTTTGTTTCCCAGTCAGAAACGGAGTTGAATCCCATGCTGTTTCTGGTCCTAGGAGCAAGAGTTATTTTCTGGTAAGAAGAGTCACTATTTCGCTCCCATTGCCATACACAGTGCAAATAGCACTCGCGTCTGCTCCCAGCAAGTACAGTGTATTGGACTGAATAGGAGCTACTGTTCTTGTCAGTTTCCTAAACAGAGTTGAACTAGATATATCCCGTGTGTGTAGGAAGCACAGTTCTTTTGTTCTGAGCAAGCTCACAGTTCTGGCCCTATAGGAAACATAGTAGAGTAGACGAGTGCTCTTTATTCAAAAGCAGAGTTTTTTTCATTTAAGGTGAGCTAGCGTTTGTTTCCCAGTCCTAAATGGAGTTGAATCACATGCAGTTTTTAGTCCTAAGAGCAAGGGATGTTTTCTGGTAAGGAAAGTCACTATTGTGCTCCCTTTGCCATACACAGTGCAAATAGCTCTCGCGTCTATTCCCAGTAAGTACAGTGTATTGGACTGAAGAGGAGCTACTGTTCTTGTCAGTTTCCTAAGCAGAGTTGAACTTGATATGGCCCGTGTGTGTAGGAAGCACAGTTCTTTTGTTCTGAGCAAGCTCACTTTTCTGGCCCTATAGGAAACACAGTAGAGTAGAAGAGTGCTCTTTTCTCAAAAGCAGAGTTGTTTCGTGTAAGGCGAGCTAGCGTTTGTTTCCCAGTCCTAAATGTAGTTGAATCACTAGAGTTTCTGTTCCTACGAGCAAGAGTTGTTTTATGGTAAGAATAGTCACTATTGCGCTGCCATTGTCAAACACAGGGCAAATAGCACTGGCGTCTATTCCCAGCATGTACAGTGTATTGGAATGAAGAGGATCTACTGTTCTTGTCAGTTTCCTAAGCAGAATTGTACTAGATAATGCCGTGTGTGTAGGAAGCACAGTTCTTTTTTTTTGAGCAAGCTCACTGTTTTGGCCCTATATGAAACACAGTAGAGTAGAAGAGTGCCCTTTTCTCAAAAGCAGAGAGTGTTTCTTGTAAGGCAAGCTAGAGTTTATTTTCAGTCCTAAATGGAGTTGAATCACATGCAGTTTCTGGTCCTACGAGCAAGAGTTGTTTTTGGTAAGAAGAGTCACTATTGCGCTCCCAATGTCATACACAGGGCAAATAGCACTGGCGTCTGTTCCCAGCACGTACAGTGTATTGGACTGAAGAGGATCTACTGTCCTTGTCATTTTCCTAAGCAGAATTGATCTAGATATGGCCCCTGTGTGTAGGAAGCACAGTTCTTTTGTTCTGAGCAAGCTCACTGTTCGGACCCCTTAGGAAACACAGTAAAGTAGAAGAGTGCTCTTTTCTCAAAAGCAGAGAGTATTTCTTGTAAGGCGAGCTAGCGTTTGTTTCCCAGTCCTAAATGGAGTTGAATCCCATGCAGTTTCTGGTCCTACGAGCAAGAGTTGTTTTCTGGTAAGAAGAGTCACTATTGGGCTCCCATTGCCATATACAGGGCAAATAGCACTGGCATCTGTTCCCAGCAAGTACAGTGTATTGGACTGAAGAGGAGCTACTGTTCTTGTCAATTTCCTAAGCAGAATTGAACTAGATATGGCCGTGTGTGTAGGAAGCACAGTTCTTTTGTTCTGAGCAAGCTCACTGTTTTGGCCCTATAGGAAACAAAGTAGAGTAAAAGAGTGCTCTTTTCTCAAAAACAGAGTGTGTTTCTTGTAAGGCGAGCTAGCTTTTGTTTCCCAGTCCTAAATGGAGTTGAATCCCATGCAGTTTCTGGTCCTACGAGCAAGAGTTGTTTTCTGGTAAGAAGAGTCACTCTTGGGCTCCCATTGCCATACACAGGGCAAATAGCACTGGCGTCTGTTCCCAGCATACAGTGTATTGGACTGAAGAGGATCTACTGTCCTTGTCAGTTTCCTATGCAGAATTGATCTAGATATGGCTCGTGTGTGTAGGAAGCACAGTTCTTTGTTCTGAGCAAGCTCACTGTTCTGGCCATATTGGAAACACAGTAGAGTAGAAGAGTGCTCTTTTCTCAAAAGCAGAGTGTGTTTCTTTTAGGGCAAGCTAGCGTTTGTTTTGCAGTCCAAAATGGAGTTGAATCCCATGCAGTTTCTGGTCCTACGAGCAAGAGTTGTTTTCTGGTAAAAAGAGTCATTATTGCACTCCCATTGTCATACAATGGGCAAATAGTACTGGCGTCTGTTCACAGCATGTACAGTGTATTGGACTGAAGAGGATCTACTGTTCTTGTCAGTTTCCTAAGCAGAGTTAAACTAAATATAGTCGGTGTGTGTAGGAAGCACAGTTCTTTTGTTCTGAGCAAGCTCACTCTTCTGGCCCTATAGGAAAAACATTAGAGTAGAAGAGTGCTCTTTTCTCAAAAGCAGAGTGTGTTTCTTGTAAGGCGAGCTAGCGTTTGTTTCCCAGTCCTAAATGGAGTAAAATAACATGCAGTTTCTGGTACTTTGAGCAAGAGTTGTTTTCTGGTAAGAAGAGTCACTATTGCGCTCCCATTGTCATACACAGGGCAAATAGCACTGGAGTCTGTTCCCAGCAGGTACATTGTATTGGACTGAAGAGGAGCTACTGTTCTTGTCAGTTACCTGAGCAGAGTTGAACTAGATATGGCCCGTCTGTGTAGGAAGCACAGTTCATTTGTTCTGAGCAAGATCACTTTTCTGGCCGTATAGGAAACACAGTAGAGTAGAAGAGTGTTCTTTTCTTAAAAGCAGAGTGTGTTTCTTGTAAGGTGAGCTAGTGTTTATTTCCCAGTCCTAAATGGAGTTGAGTCACATGCAGTTTCTGGTCGTACGAGCAAGAGTTGTTTTCTGGTAAGAAGAGTCACTATTGCGCTCCCATTGCAATGCACAGTGAAATAGCACTCATGTCTGTTCCCAGCAAGTACAGTGTATTGGACTGAAGAGGAGATACTGTTCTTGTCAGTTTCCTAAGCAGAGTTGAACTAGATATGGCCCATGTGAGTAGGAAGCACAGTTCCTTTGTTCTGTGCAAGCTCACTCTTCGGACCCCATAGGAAACAGAGTAGAGTAGAAGAGTGCTCTTTTCTAAAAAGCAGATTGCGTTTCTTGTAAGGCAAACGAGCGTTTGTTTCTCAGTCCTAAATGGAGTTGAATCCAATGCAGTATCTGGTCCTACGAGCAAGAGTTGTTTTCTGGTAAGAAGAGTCACTATTAAGCTCCCTTGTCATACACAGGGCAAATAGCACTGGCGTCTATTCCCAGCATGTACAGTGTATTGGATTGAAGAGGAGTGAATGTTCTTGTCAGTTTCCTAAGCAGAATTTAACTAGATATGGCCCATGTGTGTAGGAAGCACAGTTCTTTTGTTCTGAGCAAGCTCACTGTTCGGACCCCCTAGGAAACCCAGTAGAGTAGAAGAGTACTCTTTTCTCAAAAGCAGAGTGTGTTTCTTGTAAGGCGAGCTAGTGTTTGTTTCCCAGTCAGAAATGGAGTTGAATCCCATGCAGTTTCTGGTCCTACGAACAAGAGTTGTTTTCTGGTAAGAAGAGTCACTATTTCGCTCCCATTGCCATACACAGTGCAAATATCACTCATGTCTGTTCCCAGCAAGTACAGTGTATTGGATGAAGAGGAGCTACTCTCTTATCAGTTTCCTATGCAGAGTGGAACTAGATATGGACCGTGTGTGTAGGATGCACAGTTCTTTTGTTCTGAGCAAGCTCACTGTTCGGACCCCATAGGAAACACAGAAGAGTAGAAGAGTGCCCTTTTCTCAAAAGCAGAGTGTGTTTCTTGTGAGGCGAGCAAGTGTTTGTTTCCCAGTCAGAAATGGAGTTGAATCCCATGCAGTTTCTGGTCCTACGAGCAAGAGTTGTTTTCTGGTAAGAAGAGTCACTATTGCGCTCACATTGCCATACACAGTGCAAGTAGCCCTCGCGTCTGTTCCCAGCAAGTACAGTGTATTGGACTGAAGAGGAGCTACTGTTCTTGCCCATTTCCTAAGAAGAGTTGAACTAGATATGGCCCATGTGTGTAGGAAGCACAGTTCTTTGTTCTGAGCAAGCTCACTGTTCGGACCCCTTAGGAAAAACAGTAGAGTAGAAGAGTGCTCTTTTCTCAAAAGCAGAGTGTGTTTCTTGTAAGGCGAACTAGCGTTTGTTTCCCAGTCCTAAATGGAGTTGAATTACATGCAGTTTCAGGTCCTAGGAGCAAAAGTTGTTTTCTGGTAAAGAAAGTCACTATTGTGCTCCCATTGCCGCACACAGTGCAAATAGCACTCGCGTCTGTTCCCAGCAAGTATAGTGTATTGGACTGAAGAGGAGTTTCTGTTATTGTCTGTTTCCTAAGCAGAGTTGAACTAGATATGGCCCATGTGTGTAGGAAGCACAGTTCTTTTGTTCTGAGCAAGCTCACTGTTCTTGCCCTATATAAAACACTGAGTAGAAGAGTGCTCTTTTCTCAAAAGCAGAGTGTATTTCTTGTAAATTGAGCAAGTGTTTGTTTCCCAGTCCGAAATGGAGTTGAATGCCATGCAGTTTCTGGTCCTAAGAGCAAGAGGTGTTTTCTGGTAAGAAGAGTCACTATTGTGCTCCCATTGCCATATACAGTGCAAATAGCACTCGCGTCTGTTCCCAGCAAGTACAGTGTATTGCACTGAAGAGGAGCTACTGTTCTTGTCAGTTTCCTAAGCAGAGTTGAACTAGGTATGTCCCGTGTGTGTAGGAAGCACAGTTCTTTTGTTCTGAGCAAGCTCACTGTTCTGGCAATATAGGAAACACAGTAGAGTAGAAGAGTGATCTTTTCTCAAAAGCAGAGTGCGTTTTATGTAAGGCGAGATAGTGTTTGTTTCCCAGTCCAAAATGGAGTTGAATCACAAGCAGTTATTGGTCCTACGAGCAAGAGTTGTTTTCTGGTAAGGAAAGTCACTATTGTGCTCCCATTGCCATACACAGTGCAAATATCACTCGCGTCTGTTCCCATTAAGTACAGTGTATTGGACTGAAGATGACCTACAGTTCTTGTCAGTTTCCAGTGGAGTTGAACTAGATATGGCCCGTGTGTGTAGGAAGCACAGTTCTTTTGTTCTCAGCATGCTCACTGCTCTGGCCATATAGGAAATACAGTGGAGTAGAAGAGTGCTCTTTTCTCAAAAGCAGAGTGTGTTTCTTGTAAGGCGAGCTAGCGTTTGTTTCCCAGTCCTAAATGGAGTTGAATCACATGCAGTTTCTGGTCCTATGAGCAAGAGTTGTTTTCTGGTAAGAAGAGTCACTTTTGCGCTCCCATTGAGATACATAGTGCAAATAGCACTCGCGTCTGTTCCCAGCAAGTACAGTGTATTGGACTGAAGAGGAGCTACTGTTCTTGTCAGTTTTCTAAGCAGAGTTGAACTAGATATGGCCCGTGTGTGTAGGAAGCACAGTTCTTTTGTTCTGAGCAACCTCACTGTTCAGAACCCATAGGAAACACAGTAGAGTAGAAGAGTGCCCTTTTCTCAAAAGCAGAGTGTATTTCTTGTAAATTGAGCAAGTGTTTGTTTCCCAGTCCGAAATGGAGTTGAATGCCATGCAGTTTCAGGTCCTAAGAGCAAGAGGTGTTTTCTGGTAAGAAGAGTCACTATTGTGCTCCCATTGCCATATACAGTGCAAATAGCACTCGCGTCTGTTCCCAGCAAGTACAGTGTATTGGACTGAAGAGGATGTACTGTTCTTGTCAGGTTCCTAAGCAGAGTTGAACTAGATATGGCCCATGTGTGCAGGAAGCACAGTTCTTTTGTACTCAGCAAGCTCACAGTTCTGGCCCTATAGGAAACACAGTAGAGTAGAAGTGTGCTCTTTCCTCAAAAGCAGAGTGTGTTTCTTGTAAGGCGAGCTAGCGTTTGTTTCCCAGTTCTAAATGGAGTTGAATCACATGCAGTTTCCGTTCCTATGAGCAAGAGTTGTTTTCTGGTAAGGAAAGGCACTATTGTGCTCCCATTGCCATACACAGTGCAAATAGCACTGGCGTCTGTTCCCAGCAAGTACAGTGTATTGGACTGAAGAGGAGCTACTGTTCTTGTCAGTTTCCTAATCAGAATTGTACTAGATATGGCCCGTGTGTGTAGGAAGCACAGTTCTTTTGTTCTGAGCAAGCTCACTGTTGGACCCCATAGGAAACACAGTAGAGTAGAAGAGTGCTCTTTTCTCAAAAGCAGAGTGTGTTTCTTGTAAGGCGAGCTAGCATTTGTTTCCCAATCCTAAATGAAGTTGAATCACATGCAGTTTCTGGTCCTACGAGCAAGAGCTGTTTTCTGGTACGAAGAGTCACTATTGCGCTCCCATTGCCATACACAGTACAAATAGCACTGGCGTCTGTACACAGCATATACTGTGTATTGGACTGAAGAGGATCTACTGTTCTTGTCAGGTTCCTAAGCAGAGTTGAACTAGATATGGCCCATGTGTGTAGGAAGCACAGTTCTTTTGTACTCAGCAAGCTCACTGTTCTGGCCCTATAGGAAACACAGTAGAGTAGAAGAGTGCTCTTTCCTCAAAAGCAGAGTGTGTTTCTTGTAAGGCGAGCTAGCGTTTGTTTCCCAGTCCTAAATGGAGTTGAAATACACAAGCAGTTTCTGGTCCTACGAGCAAGAGTTGTTTTCTGGTAAGAAGAGTCACTCTTGTGCTCCCTTTGCCATACACAGTGCAAATAGCCCTCGCATCTCTTCCCAGCAAGTACAGTGTATTGGTCTGAAGAGGAGCTACTGTTCATGTCAGTTTCCTAAGCAAAGTTGAACTAGATAAGGCCCTTGTGTAGGAAGCACAGTTCTTTTGTTCTGAGCAAGCTCACTGTTCTAGCCCTATAGGAAACACAGTAGAGTAGAAGAGTGCTCTTTTCTCAAAAGCAGAGTGTGTTTCTTGTAAGGCGAGCTAGCGTTTGTTTCCCAGTCTTAAATGGAGTTGAATCACATGCAGTTTCCGTTCCTACGAGCAAGAGATGGTTTCTGGTAAGGAAAGTCACTATTGCGCTCCCATTGCCATACACAGTGCAAATAGCACTCTCGTCTGTTCCCAGCAAGTACAGTGTATTGGACTGAAGAGGAGCTACTCTTCTTGTCAGTTTCCTAAGCAGAATTGAACTAGATATGGCCCATGTGTGTAGGAAGCACAGTTCTTTTGTTCTGAGCAAGCTCACTGTTCAGACCCCATAGGAAACACAGTAGAGTAGAAGAGTGCTCTTTTCTCAAAAGCAGAGTGTGTTTCTTGAAAGGCGAGCTAGCGTTTGTTTCGCAGTCCTAAATGGAGTTGAATCCCATGCAGTTTCTGGTCCTAGGAGCAAGAGTTTTTTCTGGTAATAAGAGTCACTATTGCGTTCCCATTGCCATACACAGTGCAAATAGCACTCGCGTCTGTTCCCAGCAAGTACAGTGCATTGGACTGAAGAGGAGCTACTGTTCTTGTCAGTTTCCAAAGCAGAATTGAACTAGGTATGGCCCGTGTGTGTAGGAAGCACTGTTCTTTTGTTCTGAGCAAGCTCACTGTTGGACACCAAGAGAAACACAGTAGAGTAGAAGAGTGCTCTTTTCTCAAAAGCAGAGTGTGTTTCTTGTAAGGCGAGCTAGCGTTTGTTTCCCAATCCTAAATGGAGTTGAATCACATGCAGTTTCTGGTCCTATGAGCAAGAGTTGTTTTCTGGTAAGAAGAGTCACTATTGCGCTCCCATTGCCATACACAGTACAAATAGCACTGGCGTCTGTACCCAGCATGTACAGTGTATTGGACTGAAGAGGATGTACTGTTCTTGTCAGGTTCCTAAGCAGAGTTGAACTAGATATGGCCCGTGTGTGTAGGAAGCACAGTTCTTTTGTTCTGAGCAAGCTCACTTTTCGGACCCCATAGGAAACACAGTAGAGTAGAAAAGTGCTCTTTTCTCAAAAGCAGAGTGTGTTTATTGTAAGGCGAGCTAGCGTTTGTTTCCCAGTCCTTAATGGAGTTGAATCAAATGCAGTTTTTGGTCCTACGAGCAAGAGTTGTTTTCTGGTAAGAAGAGTGACTATTGCACTCCCTTTGCCAAACATAGTGCAAATATCCCTCTTGTCTGTTCCCAGCAAGTACAGTGTATTGGACTGAAGAGGAGCTACTGTTCTTGTCAGTTTCCTAAGCAGAGTTGAACTAGATATGGCCCGTGTGTGTAGGAAGCACAGTTCTTTTGTTCTCAGCAAGCTCACTGTTTGGACCCCATAGAAAACACAGTAGAGTAGAAGAGTGCTCTTTTCTCAAAAGCAGAGTGTGTTTCTTGTAAGGCAAGCTAGTGTTTGTTTGCCATTCCTAAAAGGAGTTGAATCACATGCAGTTTTTGGTCCTACGAGCAAGAGTTGTTTTCTGGTAAGAAGAGTCACTATTGCGCTCCCATTGCTATTCATAGTACAAATAACACTCGCATCTGTTTCCAGCAAGTACAGTGTATTGGTCTGAAGAGGAGCTACTGTTCATGTCAGTTTCCTAAGCAAAGTTGAACTAGATAAGGCCCGTGTGTGTAGGAAGCACAGTTCTTTTGTTCTGAGCAAGCTCACTGTTCGAACCCCATAGGAAACACAGCAGAGAGAAGAGTGCTTTTTTCTCAAAAGCAGAGTGTGTTTCTTGTAAGGCGAGCTACCGTTTGTTTGCCAGTCCTAAATGGAGTTGAATCAAATGCAGTTTTTGGTCCTACGAGCAAGAGTTGTTTTCTGGTAAGGAGAGTCACTATTGCGCTCCCATTGCCATACACAGTGCAAATAGCACTGGCGTCTGTACCCAGCATGTACAGTGTATTGGACTGAAGAGGATCTACTGTTCTTGTCAGTTTCCTAAGCAGAATTGAACTAGATATGGCCTGTGTGTGTAGGAAGCACAGTTCTTTTGTTCTGAGCAAGCTCACTGTTCTAGCCCTATAGGAAACACAGTAGAGTAGAAGAGTGCTCTTTTCTCAAAAGCAGAGTGTGTTTCTTGTAAGGCGAGCTAGCGTTTGTTTCCCAGTCCTAAATGGAGTTGAATCACATGCAGTTTCTGGTCCTACGAGCAAGAGTTGTTTTCTGGTAAGGAAAGTCACTATTGTGCTCCCATTGCCATACACAGTGCAAATAGCACTCGCGTCTGTTCCCAGCAAGTACAGTGTGTTGGACTGAAGAGGAGCTACTGTTCTTGTCAGTTTCCTAAGCAGAATTGAACTAGATATGGCCCGTGTGTGTAGGAAGCACAGTTCATTTGTTCTGAGCAAGCTCACATTTCGAACCCCTTAGGAAACACAGTAGAGTAGAAGAGTGCATTTTTCTCAAAAGCAGAGTGTGTTTCTTGTAAGGCGAGATAGCGTTTGTTTCCCAGTCCTAAATGGAGTTGAAATACACATGCAGTTTCTGGTCCTACGAGCAAGAGTTGTTTTCTGGTAAGAATAGTCACTATTGTGCTCCCATTGCCATACACAGTGCAAATAGCACTGGCGTCTGTACCCAGCATGTACAGCGTATTCGACTGAAGAGGATCTACTGTTGTTTTCAGTTTCCTAAGCAGAGTTGAACTAGATATGGCCTGTGTGTGTAGGAAGCACAGTTCTTTTGTTCTGAGCAAGCTCACTGTTCGGACCCCATAGGAAACACAGTAGAGTAGAAGAGTGCTCTTTTCTCAAAAGCAGAGTGTGTTTCTTGTAAGGAGAGCTAGCATTTGTTTCCCAGTCTTAAATCGAGTTGAATCACATGCAGTTTCCCTTCCTACGAGCAAGAGTTGGTTTCTGGTAAGGAAAGTCACTATTGCGCTCCCATTGCCGTACACAGTGCAAATAGCACTCTCGTCTGTTCCCAGCAAGTACAGTGCATTGGACTGAAGAGGAGCTACTGTTCTTGTCAGTTTCCTAAGCGGAATTGAACTAGATATGTCCCGTGTGTGTAGGAAGCACAGTTCTTTTGTTCTGAGCAAGCTCACTGTTCGGACCCCATAGGAAACACAGTAGAGTAGAAGAGTGCTCTTTTCTCAAAATCCGAGTGTGTTTAGTGTAAGGCGACCTAGCGTTTGCTTCCCAGTCCTAAATGGAGTTGAATCACATGCAGTTTCTGGTCCTACGAGCAAGAGTTGTTTTCTGGTAAGAAGAGTCACTATTGCGCTCCCATTGCCATACACAGTGCAAATAGCACTGGCGTCTGTACCCAGCATGTACAGTGTATTGGACTGAAGAGGTTCTACTGTTCTTGTCAGTTTCCTAAGCAGAATTGAACTAGATATGGCCCGTGTGTATAGGAAGCACAGTTCATTTGTTCTGAGCAAGCTCACTGTTCGGACCCCATAGGAAACACAGTAGAGTAGAAGAGTGCATTTTTTCTCAAAAGCAGAGTGTGTTTCTTGTAAGGCGAGCTAGCGTTTGTTTCCCAGTCATAAATGGAGTTGAAATACACATGCAGTTTCTGGTCCTACGAGCAAGAGTTGTTTTCTGGTAAGGAAAGACACTATTGCGCTCCCATTGCAAAACACAGTACAAATAGCACTGGCATCTCTTCCCAGCAAGTACAGTGTATTGGACTGATGAGGAGCTACTGTTCTTGTCAGTTTCATAAGCAGAGTTGAACTAGATATGGCCCGTGTGTGTAGGAAGCACAGTTCTTTTGTTCTGAGCAAGCGCACTGTTCGGAACCCATAGGACACATAGTATAGAAGAAGAGTGCTCTTTTCTCAAAAGCATAGTGTGTTTCTTGTAAGGTGAGCTAGCTTTTGTTTCCCAGTCCTAAATGAATTTGAATCACATGCAGTTTCTGGTCCTACGAGTAGAGTTATATTTTGGTAAGAAGTGTCACTATTGTGCTCCCATTGCCATATACAGTACAAATAACACTTTTGTCTGTTCCAATCAAGTACAGTGTATTGAACTGAAGAGGAGCTACTGTTCTTGTCAGTTTCCTAAGCAGAGTTGAACTAGATGTGGCCCGTGTGTATAGGAAGCACAGTTCTTTTCTTCTGAGCAAGCTCACTGTTCTGACCCCATAGGAAACACAGTAGAGTAGAAGAGTGCTCTTTTCTCAAAAGCAGAGTGTGTTTCTTGTAAGGCGAGCTAGTGTTTGTTTCCCAGTCCTAAATGGAGTTGAATCACATGCAGTTTCTGGTCCTGTGAGCAAGAGTTGTTTTCTGGTAAGAAGAGTCACTATGGCGGTCCCATTGCCATACACAGTGCAAATAGCACTGGCGTCTGTACCCAGCATGTACAGTGTATTGGACTGAAGAGGTTCTACTATTCTTGTCAGTTTCCTAAGCAGAATTGAACTAGATATGGCCCGTGTGTGTAGGAAGTACAGTTCTTTTGTTCTGAGCAAGCTCACATTTCGAACCTTATAGGAAAAACAGTAGAGTAGAAGAGTGCATTTTTCTCAAAAGCAGAGTGTGTTTCTTGTAAGGCGAGATAGCGTTTGTTTCCCAGTCCTAAATGGAGTTGAAATACACTTGCAGTTTCTGGGCTTCGAGCAAGAGTTGTTTTCTGGTAAGAAGAGTCACTATTGTGCTCCCTTTGCCATACACAGTGCAAATAGCCCTCGCGTCTGTTCCCAGCAAGTACAGTGTAATTGGACTGAAGAGGAGCTACTGTTCTTGTCAGTTCCCTAAGCAGAATTGAACTAGATATGGCCCATGTGTGTAGGAAGCACAGTTCTTTTGTTCTGAGCAAGCTCACTGTTCGGACCCCATAGGAAACACAGTAGAGTAGAAGAGTGCTCTTTTCTCAAAAGCCGAGTGTGTTTCGTGTAAGGCGACCTAGCGTTTGCTTCCCAGTCCTAAATGGAGTTGAATCACATGCAGTTTCTGGTCCTAAGAGCCAGAGTTGTTTTCTGATAAGAAGAGTCACTATTGTGCTCCCATTGCCATACACAGTGCAAATAGCACTCGCGTTTGCTCTCAGCCAGTACAGTGTATTGGATTGAAGAGGAGCTACTGTTCTTGTCAGTTTCCTAAGCAGAGTTGAACTAGGTATGGCCCGTGTGTGTAGGAAGCACAGTTCTTTTGTTCTGAGCAAGCTCATTGTTCGGAACCCATAGGACACATAGTAGAGAAGAAGAGTGCTCTTTTCTCAAAAGCAGAGTGTGTTTCTTGTAAGGTGAGCTAGCTTTTGTTTCCCAGTCCTAAATGAATTTGAATCACATGCAGTTTCTGTTCCTACGAGTAGAGTTATATTTTGGTAAGAAGAGTCACTATTGTGCTCTCATTGCCATATACAGTACAAATAACACTTGTGTCTGTTCCAATCAAGTACAGTGTATTGAACTGAAGAGGAGCTACTGTTCTTGTCAGTTTCCTAAGCAGAGTTGAATTAGATATGGCCCGTGAAAGGTAGGAAACACAGTTTTTTTTGTTCTCAGCAAGCTCACTGTTCTGGCCCTATAGGGAAACACAGTAGAGTAGAAGAGTGCTCTTTCCTCAAAAGCAGAGTGTGTTTCTTGTAAGGCCCAGCTAGCGTTTGTTTCCCAGTCCTAAATGGAGTTGAATTACATGCAGTTTCTGGTCCTATGAGCAAGAGTTTTTCCTGGTAAGGAAAGTAACTATTGTGCTCCCATTGCCATACACAGTGCAAATAGCACTCGCGTCTGTTCCCAGCAATTACAGTGTATTGGGCTGAAGAGGAACTACTGTTCTTGTCAGTTTCCTAAGCAGAGTTGAACTAGATATGACCCGTGTGTGTAGGAAGCACAGTTCTTTTGTTCTGAGCAAGTTTACTGTTTGGACCCCATAGAAAACACAGTAGAGTAGATGTGTGCACTATTCTCAAAAGCAGAGCGTGTTTCTTGTAAGGCAAGCTAGCGTTTGTTTCCCAGTCCTAAGTGGGTTGAATCAAATGCAGTTTCAGGTCCTAAGAGCAAGAGTTGTTTTCTGGTAAGAAGAGTCACTATTTTGCATCCATTGCAGAAAACAGTGCAAAGAGCACTGGCGTCTGTTCCCAGCATGTACAGTGTATTGGACTGAAGAGGAGCTACTGTTCTCGTCAGTTTCCTAAGCAGAGTTGAACTAGATATGGCCCGTGTGTGTAGGAAGCACAGTTCTTTTGTTCTGAGTAAGCTCACTGTTCTGGCCCTATAGGAAACACAGTATAGTAGAAGATTGCACTTTTCTCAAAAACAGAGTGTGTTTCTTGTAAGGCGAGCTAGCGTTTTTTTCCCAGTTATAAATGGAGTTGAATCCCATGCAGTTTCTGGTCCTAAGAGCCAGAGTTGTTTTCTGATAAGAAGAGTCACTATTGTGCTCCCATTGCCATACACAGTGCAAATAGCACTCGCGTTTGCTCTCAGCCAGTACAGTGTATTGGATTGAAGAGGAGCTACTGTTCTTGTCAGTTTCCTAAGCAGAGTTGAACTAGGTATGGCCCGTGTGTGTAGGAAGCACAGTTCTTTTGTTCTGAGCAAGCTCACTGTTCGGAACCCATAGGACACATAGTAGAGAAGAAGAGTGCTCTTTTCTCAAAAGCAGAGTGTGTTTCTTGTAAGGTGAGCTAGCTTTTGTTTCCCAGTCCTAAATGAATTTGAATCACATGCAGTTTCTGTTCCTACGAGTAGAGTTATATTTTGGTAAGAAGAGTCACTATTGTGCTCCCATTGCCATATACAGTACAAATAACACTTGTGTCTGTTCCAATCAAGTACAGTGTATTGAACTGAAGAGGAGCTACTGTTCTTGTCAGTTTCCTAAGCAGAGTTGAATTAGATATGGCCCGTGAAAGGTAGGAAACACAGTTTTTTTTGTTCTCAGCAAGCTCACTGTTCTGGCCCTATAGGAAACACAGTAGAGTAGAAGAGTGCTCTTTCCTCAAAAGCAGAGTGTGTTTCTTGTAAGGCCAGCTAGCGTTTGTTTCCCAGTCCTAAATGGAGTTGAATTACATGCAGTTTCTGGTCCTATGAGCAAGAGTTTTTCCTGGTAAGGAAAGTAACTATTGTGCTCCCATTGCCATACACAGTGCAAATAGCACTCGCGTCTGTTCCCAGCAATTACAGTGTATTGGGCTGAAGAGGAACTACTGTTCTTGTCAGTTTCCTAAGCAGAGTTGAACTAGATATGACCCGTGTGTGTAGGAAGCACAGTTCTTTTGTTCTGAGCAAGTTTACTGTTTGGACCCCATAGAAAACACAGTAGAGTAGATGTGTGCACTATTCTCAAAAGCAGAGCGTGTTTCTTGTAAGGCAAGCTAGCGTTTGTTTCCCAGTCCTAAGTGGGTTGAATCAAATGCAGTTTCAGGTCCTAAGAGCAAGAGTTGTTTTCTGGTAAGAAGAGTCACTATTTTGCATCCATTGCAGAAAACAGTGCAAAGAGCACTGGCGTCTGTTCCCAGCATTTACAGTGTATTGGACTGAAGAGGAGCTACTGTTCTCGTCAGTTTCCTAAGCAGAGTTGAACTAGATATGGCCCGTGTGTGTAGGAAGCACAGTTCTTTTGTTCTGAGTAAGCTCACTGTTCTGGCCCTATAGGAAACACAGTATAGTAGAAGATTGCACTTTTCTCAAAAAGAGAGTGTGTTTCTTGTAAGGCGAGCTAGCGTTTTTTTCCCAGTCATAAATGGAGTTGAATCCCATGCAGTTTCTGGTCCTACGAGCAAGAGTGGTTTTCTGGTAAGAAGAGTCACTATTGTGCTCCCATTGCCGTACACAGTGCAAATAGCACTCGCTTCTGCTTCCAGCAAGTACAGTGTATTGGACTGAAGAGGAGCTACTGTTCTTGTCAGTTTCCTAAGCAGAGTTGAACTAGATATGGCCCGTGTGTGTAGGAAGCACAGTTCTTTTGTTCTGAGCAAGCTCACTGTTCGGATCCCATAGGAAACACAGTAGAGTGTATGAGTGCTTATTTCTCAAAAGCAGAGTGTGTTACTTGTAAGGGGAGCTAGCGTTTGTTTCCCAGTCCTAAATTGAGTTGAATCACATGCAGTTTCTGGTCCTACGAGCAAGAGTTTTTTCTGGTAAGAAGAGTCACTATTGTGCTCCCATTGTCATACACAGGGCAAATAGCACTGGTTTCTCTTCCCAGCATGTACAGTGTAATGGACTGAAGAGGATCTACTGTTCTTGTCAGGTTCCTAAGCAGTGTTGAACTAGATATGGCCCCTGTGTGTAGGAAGCACAGTTCTTTTGTACTCAGCAAGCTCACTGTTCTGGCCCTATAGGAAACACAGTAGAGTAGAAGAGTGCTCTTTCCTCAAAAGCAGAGTGTGTTTCTAGTAAGGCAAGCTAGCGTTTGATTCCCAGTCCTAAATGGAAATGAATCACATGCAGTTTCAGTTCCTACGAGCAAGAGTTGTTTTCTGGTAAGAAGAGTCACTATTGCGCTCCCATTGCCATACACAGTACAAATAGCACTCGCGTCTGTTCCCAGCAAGTACAGTGTATTGGACTGAAGAGGAGCTACTGTTCTTGTCAGTTTCCTAAGCAGAGTTGAACTAGATATGGCCCGTGTGTGTAGGAAGCACAGTTCTTTTGTTCTGAGCAAGCTCACTTTTCGAACCCCATAGGAAACACAGTAGAGTAGAAGAGTGCTCTTTTCTCAAAAGCAGAGTGTGTTTCTTGTAAGGCGAGCTAGCATTTGTTTCCCAGTCCAAAATGGAGTTGAAATACACATGCAGTTTCTGGTCCTATGAGCTAGAGTTGTTTTCTGGTAAGAAGAGTCACTATTGCGCTCCCTTTCCATACACAGTGCAAATAGCACTCGCGTCTGTTCCCAGCAAGTACAGTGTATTGGACTGAAGAGGAGCTACTGTTCTTGTCAGTTTCCTAAGCAGAGTTGAACTAGATATGGACCGTGTGTTTAGGAAGCACAGTTCTTTTGTTCTGAGCAAGCTCACTGTTCTGGCCCTATAAGAAACACAGTAGAGTAGAAGAGTGCTCTTTTCTCAAAAGCAGAGTGTGTTTCTTGTAAGGCGAGCTAGCGTTTGTTTCCCAGTCCTAACAGGAGTTGAATCAAATGCAGTTTTTGGTCCTACGAGCAAGAGTTGTTTTCTGGTAAGACGAGTCACTATTGCGCTCCCATTGCCATACAAAGTGCAAATAGCACGCGCGTTTGTTCCCAGTAAGTACAGTGTATTGGACTGATGAGGAGCTACTGTTCTCATCAGTTTCCTAAGCAGAGTTGAACTAGATATGGCCCCTGTGTGTAGGAAGCACAGTTCTTTTGGTCTGAGCAAGCTCACTGTTCCCGCCCTATAGGAAACACTGTAGAGTAGAAGAGTGTTCTATTCTCAAAAGCAGAGTGTGATTCTTGTAAGGCGAGCTAGCGTTTGTTTCCCAGTCCTAAATTGAGTTGAATCACATGCAGTTTCTGGTCCTACGAGCAAGAATTTTTTCTGGTAAGAAGAGTCACTATTGTGCTCCCATTGTCATACACAGGGCAAATAGCACTGGTTTCTCTTCCCAGCATGTACAGTATATTGGACTGAAGAGGATCTACTGTTCTTGTCAGGTTCCTAAGCAGAGTTGAACTAGATATGACCCGTATGTGTAGGAAGCACAGTTCTTTTGATCTGAGCAAGCACACTGTTTGGACCCCATAGGAAAAACAGTAGAATAGATGTGTGCCCTATTCTCAAAAGCAGAGTGTGTTTCTTGTAAGGCGAGCTAGCGTTTGTTTACCAATCCTAAATGGAGTTGAATCACATGCAGTTTCTGCTCTTAGGAACAAGATTGTTTTCTGGTAAGGAAAGTCACTATTGCGCTCCCATTGCCATACACTGTGCAAATAGCACTCGCGTCTGTTCCCAGCAAGTACAGTGTATTGGACTGAAGAGGAGCTACTGTTCTTGTCAGTTTCCTAAGCAGAGTTGAACTAGATATGACCCGTGTGTGTAGGAAGCACAGTTCTTTTGTTCTGAGCAAGCACACTGTTTGGACCCCATAGGAAACACAGTATAGAAGATGTGTACCCTATTCTCAAAAGCAGAGCGTGTTTCTTGTAAGGCAAGCTAGCGTTTGTTTCCCAGTCCTAAGTGGATTGAATGAAATGTAGTTTCTGGTCCTAAGAGCAAGAGTTGTTTCCTGGTAAGAAGATTCACTATTGTGCACTTATTGCCGTACACAGTGCAAATAGCACTCGCGTCTGTTCCCAGCAAGTACAGTGTATTGGACTGAAGAGGAGCAACTGTTCTTGTCAGTTTCCTAAGCAGAGTTGAACTAGATATGGCCCGTGTGTAGGAAGCACAGCTCTTTTGTTCTGAGCAAGCTCACTCTTCGAACCCCATAGGAAACAATGTAGAGTAGAAGAGTGCTCTTTTCTCAAAAGGAGAGTGTGTTTCTTGTAAGGTGAGCTAGCATTTGTTTCCTAGTTCTAAATGGAGTTGAAATACACATGCAGTTTTTGGTCCTATGAGCAAGAGTTGTTTTCTGGTTAGAAGAGTCACTATGGCGCTCCCTTTGCCATACACAGGGCAAATAGCACTGGTGTTGTTCCCAGCATGTACAGTGTATTGGACTGAAGAGGAGCTACTGTTCTTGTCAGGTTCCTAAGCAGAGTTGAACTAGATACGGCCCATGTGTGTAGGAAGCACAGTTCTTTTGTACTCAGCAAGCTCACTGTTCTGACCCTATAGGAAACACAGTAGAGTAGAAGAGTGCTCTTTCCTCAAAAGCAGAGTGTGTTTCTAGTAAGGCAATCTAGCGTTTGTTTCCCAGTCCTAAATGGAGATGAATCACATGCAGTTTCAGGTACTACGAGCAAGAGTTGTTTTCTGGTAAGAAGAGTCACTATTGCGCTTCCATTGCCATACACAGTACAAATAGCACTCGCTTCTGTTCCCAGCAAGTACAGTGTATTGGACTGAAGAGGAGCTACTGTTCTTGTCAGTTTCCTAAGCAGAGTTGAACTAGATATGGCCCGTGTGTGTAGGAAGCACAGTTCTTTTGTTCTGACCAAGCTCACTTTTCGAACCCAATAGGAAACACAGTAGAGTAGAATTGTGCTCTTTTCTCAAAAGCAGAGTGTGTTTCTTGTAAGGCGAGCTAGCGTTTGTTTCCCAGTCCCAAATGGAGTTGAAATACACATGCAGTTTCTGGTCCTATGAGCTAGAGTTGTTTTCTGGTAAGAAGAGTCACTATTGCGCTCCCTTTACCATACACAGTGCAAATAGCACTCGCGTCTGTTCCCAGCAAGTACAGTGTATTGGACTGAAGAGGAGCTACTGTTCTTGTCAGTTTCCTAAGCAGAGTTTAACTAGATATGGACCGTGTGTGTAGGAAGCACAGTTCTTTTGTTCTGAGCAAGTTCACTGTTCTTGCCCTATAAGAAACACAGTAGAGTAGAAGAGTGCTCTTTTCTCAAAAGCAGAGTGTGTTTCTTGTACGGCGAGCTAGTGTTTGTTTCCCAGTCCTAACAGGAGTTGAATCAAATGCAGTTTTTGGTCCTAAGAGCAAGAGTTGTTTTCTGGTAAGAAGAGTCACTATTGCGCTCCCATTGCCATACAAAGTGCAAATAGCACGCGCGTCTGTTTCCAGTAAGTACAGTGTATTGGACTGAAGAGGAGCTCCTGTTCTCATCAGTTTCCTAAGCAGAGTTGAACTAGATATGGACCGTGTGTGTAGGAAGCACAGTTCTTTTGTTCTGAGCAAGCTCACAGTTCTCGCCCTGTAGGAAACACTGTAGAGCAGAAGAGTGTTCTATTCTCAAAAGCAGAGTGTGTTTCTTGTAAGGCGAGCTAGCGTTTGTTTCCCAGTCCTAAATGGAGTTGAATCAAATGCAGTTTTTGGTCTTACGAGCAAGAGATGTTTTCTGGTAAGAAGAGTCACTAATGCGCTCCCATTGCCATACACAGTGCAAATAGCACTCGCGTCTGTTACCAGCAATTACAGTGTATTGGACTGAAGAGGAACTACTGTTCTTGTCAGTTTCCTATGCAGAATTGAACTAGATATGGCCCGTGTCTAGGAAGCACAGTTCTTTTGTTCTGAGCAAGCTCACTGTTCTGGCCCTACAGGAAACACAATAGAGTAGAAGAGTGCTCTTTTCTCAAAAGCAGAGTGTGTTTCTTGTAAGGCGAGCTAGCGTTTGTTTCCCAGTCCTAAATCGAGTTGAATCACAGGCAGTTTCTGGTCCTACGAGCAAGAGTTGTTTTTGGTAAGAAGAGTCACTATTGTGCTCCCTTTGTCATTCACAGTGCAAATAGTACTGGCGTCTGTTCCCAGCAAGTACAGTGCATTGGACTGAAGAGGATCTACTGTTCTTGTCAGTTTCTTAAGCAGAGTTGAACTAGATATGGCCCGTGAGTGTAGGAAGCACAGTTCTTTTGATCTGAGCAAGCACACTGTTTGGACCCCATAGGAAACACAGTAGAGTAGATGTGTGCCCTATTCTCAAAAGCAGAGTGTGTTTCTTGTAAGGCGAGCTAGCGTTTGTTTCACAATCCTAAATGGAGTTGAATCACATGCAGTTTCTGGTCTTATGAGCAAGAGTTGTTTTCTGGTAAGGAAAGTCACTATTGCGCTCCCATTGCCATACACAGTGCAAATAGCACTCGCGTCTGTTTCCAGCAAGTACAGTGTATTGGACTGAAGAGAAGCTACTGTTCTTGTCAGGTTCCTAAGCAGAGTTGAACTAGATATGGCCCCTGCGGGTAGGAAACACAGTTATTTTGTTCTCAGCAAGCTCACTGTCCTGGACCTATAGGAAACACAGTAGAGTAGAAGAGTGCTCTTTCCTCAAAAGCAGAGTGTGTTTCTTGTAAGGCGAGCTAGCGTTTGTTTCCCAGTCCTAAATGGAGTTGAATCACATGCAGTTTCTGGTCCTATGAGCAAGAGTTTTTTCTGGTAAGGAAAGTAACTATTGTGCTCCCATTGCCATACGCAGTGCAAATAGCACTCGCGTCTGATCCCAGCAATTACAGTGTATTGGGCTGAAGAGGAGCTACTGTTCTTGTCAGTTTCCTAAGCAGAGTTGAACTAGATATGACCCGTGTGTAGGAAGCACAGTTCTTTTTTCTGAGCAAGCTCACTGTTTGGAACCCATAGAAAACACAGTAGAGTAGATGTGTGCCCTATTCTCAAAAGCAGAGCGTGTTTCTGGTAAGGCAAGCTAGCGTTTGTTTCCCAGTCCTAAGTGGGTTGAATCAAATGCAGTTTCAGGTCCTAAGAGCAAGAGTTGTTTTCTGGTAACAAGTGTCACTATTTTGCATCCATTGCAGTACACAGTGCAAATAGCACTCGCATCTGTTCCCAGAAAGTACAGTGTATTGGACTGAAGAGGAGCTACTGTTCTCGTCAGTTTCCTAAGCAGAGTTGAACTAGATATGGCCCGTGTGTGTAGGAAGCACAGTTCTTTTGTTCTGAGCAAGCTCACTGTTCTGGCACTATAGGAAACACAGTAGAGTAGAAGAGTGCTGTTTTCTCAAAAGCAGAGTGTGTTTCTTGTAAGGCGAGCTAGTGTTTGTTTCCAAGTTCTTAATGGAGTTGAATCACATGTAGTTTTTGGTCCTACACGCAAGAATTGTTTTCTGGTAAGGAAAGTCACTATTGCGCTCCCATTGCCATACACAGTGCATATAGCCCTCGCATCTGTTCCCAGCAAGTACAGTGTATTGGGCTGAAGAGGAGCTAATGTTCTTGTCATTTTCCTAAGAAGAGTTGAATTAGATATGGCGCGAGTGTGTAGGAAGCACCATTCTTTTGTTCTCAGCAAGCTCACAGTTCGGACCCCAAAGAAATCACAGTAGAATTGAAGAGTGTACTTTACTCAAGAAGAAGAGTGTGTTTCTTGTAAGGCGAGCTAGCGTTTGTTTCCCAGTCCTAAATGGAGTTGAATCACATGCAGTTTCTGGTCCTACAAGCAAGAGTTGTTTTCTGGTTAGAAGAGTCACTATTGCGCTCCCATTGTCATACACAGCGCAAATAGCACTGGCTTCTGTTCCCAGCATGTACAGTGTATTGGACTGAAGAGGATCTACTATTCTTGTCAGGTTCCTAGCAGTGTTGAGCTAGATATGGCCCATGTGTGTAGGAAGCAAAGTTGTTTTGTACTCAGCAAGCTCACTGTTCTGGCCCTATAGGAAACACAGTAGAGTAGAAGAGTGCTCTTTCCTCAAAAGCAGAGTGTGTTTCTTGTAAGGCGAGCTAGCGTTTGTTTCCCAGTCCTAAATGGAGTTGAATCACATGCAGTTTCACGTCCTACGAGGAAGAGTTGTTTTCTGGTAAGGAAAGTCACTATTGGGCTCCCATTGCCATGCACAGTGCAAATAGCACTCGCGTCTGTTCCCAGCAAGTACAGTGTATTGGACTGAAGAGGAGCTACTGTTCTTGTAAGTTTCCTAAGCAGAGTTGAACTAAATATGATCCGTGTGTGTAGGAAGAACAGTTCTTTTGTTCTGAGCAAGCTCACTGTTTGGCCCCCATAGGAAACACAGTAGAGTAGATGTGGGCCCTATTCTCAAAAGCAGAGTGTGTTTCTTGTAAGGCGAGCTAGCGTTTGTTTCCCAATCCAAATGGAGTTGAATCACATGCAGTTTCTGGTCCTACGGGCAAGAGTTGTTTTGTGGTAAGAAGAGTCACTATTGCGCTCCCATTGTCATACACAGGGCAAATGGCACTGGCGTCTGTTCCCAGTAAGCACAGTGTATTGGACTGAAGAGGATCTACTGTTCTTGTCAGTTTCCTACGGAGAATTGAACTAGATATGGCCCATGTGTGTAGGAAGCACAGTTCTTTTGTTCTGAGCAAGCTCACTGTTCTGGCCCTATAGGAAACACAGTAGAGTAGAAAAGGGCTCTTTTCTCAAAAGCAGAGTATGTTTCTTCTAAGTCGAGCTAGTGTTCGTTTCACAGTCCTAAATGTAGTTGAATCACATGCAGTTTCTGGTCCTACGAGCAAGAATTGTTTTGTGGTAAGAAGAGTCACTATTGCGCTCCCATTGCCATACACAATGCAAATAGCACTGGCGTCTGTTCCCAGCAAGTACAGTGTATTGGACTGAAGAGGAGCTACTGTTCTTGTCAGTTTCCTAAGCAGAATTGAACTAGATATGGCCCGTGTGTGTAGGAAGCACAGTTCTTTTGTTCTGAGCAAGCTCACTGTTCGAACCCCATAGGAAACACAGTAGAGTAGAAGAGTGCTCTTTTCTCAAAAGCAGACTGTGTTTCTTGTAAGGCGAGCTAGCATTTGTTTCCCAGTCCTAAATGGAGTTGAAATACACATGCAGTTTCTGGTCCTACGAGCAAGAGTTGTTTTCTGGTAACAAGAGTCAGTATTGCGCTCCCATTGCCATACACAGTACATATAGCACTCGCATTTGTTTAACGCAAGTACAGTGTATTGGTCTGAAGAGGAGCTACTGTTCTTGTCAGTTTCCTAAGCAGGATTGAACTAGATATGGCCCGTGTGTGTAGGAAGCACAGTTCTTTTGTTCTGAGCAAGCTCACTGTTCGAACCCCATAGGAAACACAGTAGAGTAGAAGAGTGCTCTTTCCTCAAAAGCAGAGTGTGTTTCTAGTAAGGCGAGCTAGTGTTTGTTTCCCAGTCCTAAATGGAGTTGAATCACATGCAGTTTCTGGTCCTAAGAGCAAGAGTTGTTTTCTGGTAAGGAAAGTCACTATTGCGCTCCCATTGCTATACACAGTGCAAATAGCACTTGCATCTGTTCCCAGCAAGTACAGTGTATTTGACTGAAGAGGAGCTACTGTTCATGTCATTTTCCTCAGCAGAGTTGAATTAGATATGGCATGAGTGTGTAGGAAGCACAGTTCTTTTGTTCTCAGCAAGCTCACTGTTCAGACCCCATAGAAAACACAGTAGAGTAAAAAGTGCTCTTTACTCAAAAAGAAGACTGTGTTTCTCGTAAGGCGAGCTAGTGTTTGTTTCCCAGTCCTAAATGGAGTTGAATCAAATGCAGTTTTTGGTCCTACGAGCAAGAGTTGTTTTTTGGTAAGGAAAGTCACTATTGCGCTCCATTTCCATACACAGTGCAAATAGCACTCGCGTCTGTTCGAAGCAAGTACAGTGTATTGGACTGAAGAGGAGCTACTGTTCTCGTCAGTTTCCAAAGCAGAGGTGAACTAGATATGGCCCGTGTGTGTAGGAAGCACAGTTCTTTTGTTCTCAGCAAGCTCACTGTTCTTGCCGTATAGGAAACACAGTAGAGTAGAAGAGTGCTCTTTCCTCAAAAGCAGAGTGTGCTCCTAGTAAGGCGAGCTAGTGCTTGTTTCCCAGTCCTAAATGGAGTTGAATCACATGCAGTTTCTGGTCCTAAGAGCAAGAGTTTTTTTCTGGTAAGAAGAGTCACTATTGTGCTCCCATTGCTGTTCACAGTGCAAATAGCACTCGCGTCTGTTCCCAACAAGTACAGTGTATTGGACTGAAGAGGAGCTACTCTTCTTGTCAGTTTCCTAAGCAGCGTTGAAATAGATATGGCCCGTGTGTGTAGGAAGCACAGTTCTTTTGTTCGGAGCAAGCTCACTGTTCTGGCCCTATAGGAAACACAGTAGAGTAGAAGAGTGCTCTTTTCTCAAAAGCAGAAAGTGTTTCTTGTAAGGCAAGCTAGTGTTTGTTTCCCAGTTCTAAATGGAGTAAATCACATGCAGTTTCTGGTCCTACGAGCAAGAGTTGTTTTCTGGTAAGAAGAGTCACTATTGCGCTCCCATTGCCGTACACAGTGCAAATAGCCCTCGCGTCTGTTCCCAGCAAGTACAGTGTATTGGACTGAAGAGGAGCTACTGTTCTTGTGAGTTTCCTAAGCAGAGTTGAACTAGATATGGCCCGTGTGTGTAGGAAGCACAGTTCTTTTGTTCTCAGCAAGCTCACTGTTCGGACCCCATAGGAAACACAGTAGAGTAGAAGAGTGCTCTTTCCTCAAAAGCACAGTGTGTTTCTTGTAAGGCAAGCTAGCGTTTGTTTCCCAGTCCTAAATCGAGTTGAATCACATGCAGTTTCTGGTCCTATGAGCAAGAGTTGTTTTTGCTAAGAAGAGTCACTATTGCGCTCCCTTTGTCATTCACAGTGCAAATAGCACTGGCGTCTCTTCCCAGCAAGTACAGTATATTGGACTGAAGAGGATCTACTGTTCTTGTCAGTTTCAAAGGAGAGTTGAACTAGATATGGCCCGTGTGTGTAGGAAGCACGGTTCTTTTGTTCTGAGCAAGCTCACTGTTCGGACCCTATAGGAAACACAGTAGAGTAGAAGTGTGACCTTTTCTCAAATCAGAGCGTGTTTCTTGTAAGGCGAGCTAGCGTTTGTTTCCCAGTCCTAAGTGGAGGAGTTGAATCACATGCAGTTTTTGGTCCTATGAGCAAGAGTTGTTTTTTGGTAAGAAGAGTCACTATTGTGCTCCCATTGCTGTACACAGTGCAAATAGCACTCGCGTCTGTTCGCAGCAAGTACATTGTATTGGACTGAAGAGGAGCTACTGTTCTTGTCAGTTTCCTAAGCAGAGTTGAACAAGATATGGCCCGTGTGTGTAGGAAGCACAGTTCTTTTGTTCTCAGCAAGCTCAATGTTCTGGCACTATAGGAAACACAGTAGAGTAGAAGAGTGCTCTTTTCTCAAAAGCAGAGTGTGTTTTTTGTAAGGCTAGCTAGCGTTTGTTTCCCAGTCCTAAATGGAGTTGAATCCCATGCAGTTTCTGGTCCTATGAGCAAGAGTTGTTTTCTGCTAAGAAGAGTCACTATTATGCTTCCATTGTCATACACAGGGCAAATAGCACTGGCGTCTGTTCCCAGCATGTACAGTGTATTAGACTGAAGAGGATCTACTGTTCTTGTCAGGTTTCTAACCAGAGTTGAACTAGATATGACCCGTGTGTGTAGGAAGCACAGTTCTTTTTTTCTGAGCAAGCTCTCTGTTTTGGCCCTACAGGAAACACAGTAGAATAAAAGAGTGCTCTTTTCTCAAAAGTACAGTATGTTTCTTGTACGGCGAGCTAGTGTTTGTTTCTCATTCGTAAGTGGATTAAATCAAATGCAGTTTTAGGTCCTAAGAGCAAGAGTTGTTTTCTGGTAAGAAGAGTCACTATTGTGCATCCATTGCAGTACACAGTGGAAATAGCACTCGCGTCTGTTTCCAGCAAGTACAGTTTATTGGACTGAAGAGGATCTACTGTTCTCGTCAGTTTCCTAAGCAGAGTTGAACTAGATATGGCCCGTGTGTTTAGGAAGCACAGTTCTTTTGTTCTGAGCAAGCTCACTGTTCTGGTCCTATAGAAAACACAGTAGAGTAGAAGAGTGCTCTTTTCTCAAAAGCAGAGTGTGTTTCTTGTAAGGCGAGCTTGCGATTGTTTCCCAGTCCTAAATGGAGTTGAATCACATGCAATTTTTGGTCCTACGAGCAAGAGTTGCTTTCTGGTAAGGAAAGTCACTATTGCGCTCCCATTGCCATACACAGTGCAAATAGCACTGGCATCTGTTGCCAGCAATTACAGTGTATTGGACTGAAGAGGAGCTACTTCTCTTGTCAGTTTCCTCAGCAGAGATGAACTAGATATGGCCCGAGTGTAGGAAGCACAGTTCGTTTTTTCTGAGCAAGTTCTCTGTTTGGACCCCATAGGAAACACTGTAGAGTAGAGGAGTGCTCTTTTCTCAAAAGCAGAGTGTGTTTCTTGTAAGTCTAGCTAGTGTTTGTTTCCCAGTCCTAAATGGAGGTGAATCAAATGCAGTTTTTGGTCCTACGAGCAAGAGTTGTTTTCTGGTAAGAAGAGTCACTATTGCTCTCCCATTGCCATACAGAGTAAAAATAGCACTCGTGTCTGTTCCCAGCAAGTACAGTGTATTGGACTGAAGAGGAGCTACTGTTCTTGTCAGTTTCCAAAGCAGAGTTGAACTAGATATGGCACGTGTGTGTAGGAAGCACAGTTCTTTTGTTCTGAGGAAGCTCACTGTTCTGGCCCTATAGGAAACACAGTAGAGTAGAAGAATGGTCTTTTCTCAAAAGCAGAAAGTGTTTCTTGTAAGGCGAGCTAGTGTTTGTTTCCCAGTCCTAAATGGAGTTGAATCACATGCAGTTTCTGGTCCTACGAGCAAGAGTTGTTTTCTGGTAAGAAGAGTCACTATTGTGCTCCCATTGCCATTCACAGTGCAAATCGCACTGGCGTTTGTTCCCAGCATGTACAGTGTATTGGACTGAAGAGGATCTACTGTTCTTGTCAGTTTTCTAAGCCGAATTGAATGAAATATGGCCGTGTCTAGGAAGCACAGTTCTTTTGTTCTGAGCAAGCTCACTGTTCTGGCGCTATAGGAAACACAGTAGAGTAGAAGAGTACTCTTTACTCAAAAAGAAGACTGTGTTTCTTGTAAGGCGAGCTAGTGTTTGTTTTCCAGTCCTAAATGGAGTTGAATCACATGGAGTTTTTGGTCCTACGAGCAAGAGTTGTTTTTTGGTAAGGAAAGTCACTATTGTGCTCCCATTGTCATACACAGGGCAAATAGCACTGGCGTCTGTTCCCAGCATGTACAGTGTATTGGAATGAAGAGGAGCTACTCTTCTTGTCAGTTTCCTAAGCAGAGTTGAACTAGATATGGCCCATGTGTGTAGGAAGCAGAGTTCTTTTGTTCTGAGCAAGCTCACTGTTCTGGCCCTATAGGAAACACAGTAGAGTAGAAGAGTGCTCTTTTCTCAAAAGCAGAGTGTGTTTCTTGTAAGGCAAGCTAGGGTTTGTTTCCCAGTCCTAAATGGAGTTGAATCAAATGCAGTTTTTGGTCTTACGAGCAAGAGATGTTTTCTGGTAAGAAGAGTCACTAATGCGCTCCTATTGCCATACACAGTGCAAATAGCACTCGCGTCTGTTACCAGCAATTACAGTGTATTGGACTGAAGAGGAGCTACTGTTCTTGTCAGTTTCCTATGCAGAATTGAACTAGATATGGCCCGTGTCTAGGAAGCACAGTTCTTTTGTTCTGAGCAAGCTCACTGTTCTGGCCCTACAGGAAACACAATAGAGTAGAAGAGTGCTCTTTTCTCAAAAGCAGAGTGTGTTTCTTGTAAGGCGAGCTAGCGTTTGTTTCCCAGTCCTAAATCTAGTTGAATCACATGCAGTTTCTGGTCCTACGAGCAAGAGTTGTTTTTGGTAAGAAGAGTCACTATTGTGCTCCCTTTGTCATTCACAGTGCAAATAGTACTGGCGTCTGTTCCCAGCAAGTACAGTGCATTGGACTGAAGAGGATCTACTGTTCTTGTCAGTTTCCTAAGCAGAGTTGAACTAGATATGGCCCGTGAGTGTAGGAAGCATTGTTCTTTTGTTCTGAGCAAGCTCACTGTTCAGACCCTATAGGAAAAACAGTAGAGTAGAAGTGTGACCTTTTCTCAAAGCAGAGCGTGTTTCTTGTAAGGCGAGCTAGCGTTTGTTTCCCAGTCCTAAGTGGAGTTGAATAACATGCATTTTCTGGTCCTATGAGCAAGAGTTGTTTTCTGGTAAGAAGAGTCACTATTGTGCTCCCATTACTGTACACAGTGCAAATAGCACTCGCGTCTGTTCCCAGCAAGTACATTGTATTGGACTGAAGAGGATCTACTGTTCTCGTCACTTTCCTATGCAGAGTTGAACTAGATATGGCCAGTGTGTGTAGGAAGCACAGTTCTTTTGTTCTGAGCAAGCTCACTGTTCTGGTCCTATAGGAAACACAGTAGAGTAGAAGAGTGCTCTTTTCTCAAAAGCAGAGTGTGTTTCTTGTAAGGCGAGCTTGCGTTTGTTTCCCAGTCCTAAATGGAGTTGAATCACATGCAGTTTCTGTTCCTATGAGCAAGAGTTGTTTTGTGGTATGAAGAGTCACAATTGCGCTCCCATTGTCATACACAGTGCAAATAGCATTCGCGTCTGTTCCCAGCAAGTACAGTGTATTGGACTGAAGAGGAGCTACTCTTCTTGTCAGTTTCCTAAGGAGAATTGAACTAGATATGGCCGTGTGTGTAGGAAGCACAGTTCTTTTGTTCTGAGCAAGCTCACTGTTCTGGCGCTAAAGGAAACACAGTAGAGTAGAAGAGTGCTCCTTCCTCAAAAGCAGAGTGTGTTACTTGTAAGGTGAGCTAGCATTTGTTTCCCAGTCCTAAATGGAGTTGAATCACATGCAGTTTCTGGTCCTAAGAGCGAGACTTGTTTTCTGGTAAGAAGAGTCCATTTTGGGCTCCCTTTGCCATACACAGTGCAAATAGCACTCGAATCTGTTCCCAGCAAGTACAGTGTATTGGACTGAAGAGAGGCTACTGTTCCTGTCAGTTTCGTAAGCAGAATTGAACTAGATATGGCCCGTGTGTGTAGGAAGCACAGTTCTTTTGTTCTCAGCAAGTTCACTGTTCGGACTCCATAGGAAACACAGTAGAGTAGATGTGTGCCCTATTCTCAAAAGCAGAGTCTTTTTCTTGTAAGGCGAACTAGCGTTTGTTTCCCAGTCCTAAGTGGATTGAATCAAATGCAGTTTCTGGTCCTAAGAGCAAGAGTTGTTTCCTGGTAAGAAGATTCACTATTGTGCACTTATTGCCATACACAGTGCAAATAGCATTCGCGTCTGTTCCCGTCAAGTACAGTGTATTGGATTGAATAGGAGCTACTGTTCTTGTGAGTTTCCTAAGCAGAGTTGAACTAGATATGGCCCGTGTGTGTAGGAAGCACAGTTCTTTTGTTCTCAGCAAGCTCACTGTTCGGACCCCATTGGAAACACAGTAGAGTAGAAGAGTGCTCTTTTCTCAAAAGCAGAGTGTGTTTCTTGTAAGGCAAGCTAGGGTTTGTTTCCCAGTCCTAAATGGAGTGGAATCAAATGCAGTTTTTGGTCTTACGAGCAAGAGTTGTTTTCTGGTAAGAAGAGTCACTATTGCGCTCCCATTGCCATACACAGTGCAAATAGCACTAGCGTCTGTTCCCAGCAAGTACAGTGTATTGGACTGAAGAGGAGCTACTGTTCTTGTCAGTTTCCTATGCAGAATTGAACTAGATATGGCCCGTGTCTAGGAAGCACATTTCTTTTGTTCTGAGCAAGCTCACTCTTCTGGCCCTACAGGAAACACAGTAGAGTAGAAGAGTGCTCTTTTCTCAAAAGTAGAGTGTGTTTCTTGTAAGGCAAGCTAGCGTTTGTTTCCGAGTCCAAAATGGAGTTGAATCACATGCAGTTTCTGGTCCTACGAGCAAGAGTTGTTTTTGGTAAGAAGAGTCACTACTGTGCTCCCTTTGTCATTCACAGTGCAAACACCACTGGCGTCTGTTCCCAGCAAGTACAGTGTATTGGACTGAAGAGGATCTACTGTTCTTCTCAGTTTCCTAAGCAGAGTTGAACTAGATATGGCCCGTGTGTGTAGGAAGCACAGTTCTTTTGTTCTGAGCAAGCTCACTGTTCTGGCCATAGAGGAAACACTGTAGAGTAGAAGAGTGCTCTTTTCTCAAAAGCAGAGTGTGTTTCTTGTAAGGCGAGCTAGCGTTTGTTTCCCAGACCTTAATGGAGTTGAAATACACATGCAGTTTCTGGTCCTAGGAGCGAGACTTGTTTACTGGTAAGAAGAGTCCACTTTGCACTCCCTTTGCCATACACAGTGCAAATAGCACTCGCGTCTGTTCCCAGCAAGTACAGTGTATTGGACTGAAGAGAGGCTACTGTTCTTGTCAGTTTCGTAAGCAGAATTGAACTAGATATGGCCCGTGTGTGTAGGAAGCACAGTTCTTTTGTTCTGAGCAAGCTCACTGTTCTGGCTCTATAGGAAACATAGTAGAGTAGAGGAGTGCTCTTTTCTCATAAGCAGAGTGTGTTTCTTGTAAGGCTAGCTAGCATTTGTTTCCCAGTCCTAAATGGAGGTGAATCAAATGCAGTTTTTGGTCCTACGAGCAAGAGTTGTTTTCTGGTAAGAAGAGTCACTATTGAGCTCCCATTGCCATACACAGTAAAAATAGCACTCGCCTCTGTTCCCAACAAGTACAGTGTATTGGACGGAAGAGGAGATACTGTTCTTGTCAGTTTCCTAAGGAGAGTTGAACTAGATATGGCCCGTGTGTGTAGGAAGCACAGTTCTTTTGTTCTGAGCAAGCTCACTGTTCGAACCCCTTAGGAAATACAGTAGAGTAGAAGAATGCTCTTTTCTCAAAAGCAGAGTGTGTTTCTTGTAAGGTGAGCTAGCGTTTGTTTCCCAGTCCTAAATGGAGTTGAATCCCATGCAGTTTCTGGTCCTACGAGCAAGAGCTGTTTTCTGGTAAGAAGAGTCACTATTGCGCTCTCAATGTCATACACAGGGCAAATAGCATTGGCGTCGGTTCCCAGCATGTACAGTGTATTGGACTGAAGAGGATCTACTGTTCTTGTCAGGTTCCTAAGCAGAATTAAACTAGATATGGCCGTGTGTGTAGGAAGCACAGTTCTTTTGTTCTGAGCAAGCTCACTGTTCAGAACCCATAGGAAACACAGTAGAGTAGAAGAGTGCCCTTTTCACAAAAGCAGAGTGTGTTTCTTGAAAGGCGAGCTAGTGTTTGTTTCCCAGTCCTAAATGGAGTTGAATCACATGCAGTTTCTGGTCCTACTAGCAAGAGTTGTTTTCTGGTAAAAAGAGTCACTATTGCGCTCCCATTGTCATACACAGGGCAAATAGCACTGGCGTCTGTTACCAGCATGTACAGTGTATTGGACTGAAGAGGATCTACTGTTCTTGTCAGGTTCCTAAGCAGAGTTGAACTAGATATGGCCCGTGTGTGTAGGAAGCACAGTTCTTTTGTTCTCAGCAAGCTCACTGTTCGGACCCCATAGGAAACACAGTAGATTAGATGTGTGCCCTATTCTCAAAAGCAGAGCATGTTTCTTGTAAGGCGAGCTAGTGTTTGTTTCCCAGTCCTAAGTGGATTGAATCAAATGCAGTTTCTGGTCCTAAGAGCAAGAGTTGTTTTCTGGTAAGAAGTTTCACTATTGTGCACTTATTGATGTACACAGTGCAAATAGGACTCGCGTCTGTTCCCAGCAAGTACATTGTATTGGACTGAAGAGGAGCTACTGTTCTTGTCAGTTTCATAAGTAGAGTTGAACTAGATATGGCCCGTGTGTGTAGGAAGCACAGTTCTCTTGTTCTGAGCAAGCTCACTCTTCTGGCCCTATAGGAAACACAGTAGAGTAGAAGAGTGCTGTTTTCTCAAAAGCAGAGTGTGTTTCTTGTAAGGTGAGCTAGCATTTATTTCCCAGTTCTAAATGGAGTTGAATCACATGAAGTTTTTGGTCCTATGAGCAAGAGTTGTTTTCTGGTAAGGAATGTCACTATTGTGCTCCCATTGCCATACACAGTACAAATATCACTCGCGTTTGTTTAACGCAAGTACAGCGTATTGGTCTGAAGAGGAGCTACTGTTCTTGTCAGTTTCCTAAGCAGAGTTGAACTAGATATGGCCCGTGTGTGTAGTAAGCACAGTCTTTTTGTTCTGAGCAAACTCACTGTTTGAACCCCATAGGAAACACAGTAGAGTAGAAGAGTGCTTTTTTCTCAAAAGCAGAGTGTGTTTCTTGTAAGGCGAGCTAGCATTTGTTTCCCAGTCCTAAATGGATTTGAAATACACATGCAGTTTCTGGTCTTACTAGCAAGAGTTGTTTTCTGGTTAGAAGAGTCACTATTGTGCTCCCTTTGCCATACACAATGCAAATAGCACTCGCGTCTGTTCCCAACAATTACAGTGTATTGGACTGAAGAGGAGCTACTGTTCTTGTCAGTTTCCTAAGCAGAATTGAAATAGATATGGCCCATGTGTGTAGGAAGCACAGTTCTTTTGTTCTGAGAAAGCTCACTGTTCTGACCCTATAGGAAACACTGCAGAGTAGAAGAGTGCTCTTTTCTCAAAAGCAGAGCGTGTTTCTTGTAAGGCGAGCTAGCGTTTGTTTCCTAGTCCTAAATAGAGTTGAATCACATGCAGTTTATGGTCCTATGAGCAAGAGTTGTTTTCTGGTAAGAAGAGTCACTATTGTGCTCCCATTGTCATTCAAAGTGTAAATAGCCCTGGTGTCTGTTCCCAGCATGCACAGTGTATTGGACTGAAGAGGATCTACTGTTCTGGTCAGTTTCCTAAGCAGAGTTGAACTAGATATGGCCAGTGTGTGTAGGAAGCACGGTTCTTTTGTTCTGAGCAAGCTCACTGTTAGGACCCCATAGGAAACACAGTAGAGTAGAAGTGTGCCCTTTTCTCAAAGAAGATCGTGTTTCTTGTAAGGCGAGCTAGCGTTTGATTCCCAGTCCTAAGTGGAGTTGAATCACATGCAGTTTCTGGTCCTAAGAGCAAGAGTTGTTTCCTGATAAGAAGAGTCACTATTGTGCTCCCTTTTCCATACACAGTGCAAATAGCACTCGCGTCTGTTCCCAGCAAGTAGATTGTATTGGACTGAACAAAGGATATTGTTCTTGTCTGTTTCCTAAGCAGAGTTGAACTAGATATGGCCCGTGTGTGTAGGAAGCACAGTTCTTTTGTTCTGAGCAAGCTCACTGTTCGGACACCATAGGAAACACAGTAGAGTAGAATAGTGCTCTTTCCTCAAAAGCAGATTTTGTTTCTTGTAAGGCGTGCTAGCGTTTGTTTCCCAGTCCTAAATGGACTAGAATCACATGCAGTTTTTGGTCTTTCACGCAAGAGTTGCTTTCAAGTAGGGAAAGACACTATTGCGCTCCCATTGCCATACACAGTGCAAATAGCACTCGCATCTGTTCCCAGCAAGTACAGTGTATTGGACTGAAGAGGAGATACTTCTCTTGTCAGTTTCCTAAGCAGAGTTGAACTAGATATGGCCCGGATGTAGAAAGCACAGTTCTTATGTTCTGAGCAAGCTCTCTGTTCTGACCCCATATGAAACACAGTAGAGTAGAAGAGTGCTCTTTTCTCAAAAGCAGAGTGTGTTTCTTGTAAGGCGAGCTAGCGTTTGTTTCCCAGTCCTAAATGGAGTTGAACCCCATGCAGTTTCTGGTCCTACGAGCAAGAGTTGTTTTCTGGTAAGAAGAGTCACTATTGTGCTCCCATTGCTGTACACAGTGCAAATAGCACTCGCGTCTGTTGCCAGCAAATACAGTGCATTGGACTGAAGAGGAGCTACTGTTCTTGTCAGTTTCCTAAGCAGAGTTGAACTAGATATGGCCCGTGTGTGTAGGAAGCACAGTTCTTTTGTTCTGAGCAAGCTCACTCTTCAAACCACATAGGAAACACAGTAGAGTAGAAGAGTGGTCTTTTCTGAAAAGCATAGTGTGTTTCTTGTAAGGCGACCAAGCGTTTTTTTCCCAGTTTTAAATGGAGTTCAAATACACATGCAGTTTCTGGTACTACAAGAAAGAGTTGTTTCTGGTTAGAAGAGTCACTATTGCGCTCCGTTTGCCATACACAGTGCAATTAGCCCTGGCGTCTGTTCCGAGCAAGTACAGTGTATTGGACTGAAGAGGAGCTACTGTTCTTGTCAGTTTTCTAAGCAGAGTTGAACTAGATATGGCCCGTGTGTAGGAAGCACAGTTTTTTTGTTCTGAGCAAGCTCTCTGTTCGGACCCCATAGGAAACACAGTAGAGTAGAAGAGTGCTCTTTTCTCAAAAGCAGAGTGTGTTTCTTGTAAGGCGAGCTAGCGTTTGTTTCCCAGTCCTAAATGGAGTTGAATCCCATGCAGTTTCTGGTCCTACGAGCAAGAGTTGTATTCTGGTAAGAAGAGTAACTATTGCGCTCCCATTGTCATACACAGTGCAAATAGCACTGGCATCTCTTCCCAGCAAGTACAGTGTATTGGACTGAAGAGGATCTACTGTTCTTGTCAGTTTCCTAAACAGAATTGAACTAGATATGACCCGTGTGTGTAGGAAGCACAGTTCAATTGTTCTGAGCAAACTCACTGTTCTGGCGCTATAGGAAACACAGTAGAGTAGAAGAGTGCTCTTTCCTCAAAAGCAGAGTGTGTTTCTTGTAAGGCAAGCTAGCGTTTGTTTCCCAGTCCTAAATGGAGTTGAATCACATGCAGTTTCTGGTCCTACGAGCAAGAGTTGTTTTCTGGTAAGAAGAGTCACTATTGTGCTCCCATTGCCATTCACAGTGCAAATAGCACTCGTGTCTGTTCCCAGCAAGTACAGTGTATTGGACTGAAGAGGAGCTACTGTTCTTGTCAGTTTCCTAAGCAGAGTTGAGCTAGATATGACCCGTGTGTGCAGGAAGCACAGTTCTTTTGTTCTGAGCAACCTCACTGTTTGGACCCCATAGGAAACACAGTAAAGTAGATGTGTGCCTTATTATCAAAAGCAGAGCGTGTTTCTTGTAAGGCGAGCCAGCGTTTGTTTCACAGTCCTAAATGGAGTTGAATCACATGCAGTTTCTGGTCCTACGAGCAAGAGGTTTTTTTTGGTAATAAGAGTCACTATTGCGCTCCCATTGTCATACATAGTGCAAATAGCACTGGCGTCTGTTCCCAGCAAGTACAGTGTATTGGACTGAAGAGGATCTACTGTTCTTGTCAGTTTCCTAAGCAGAATTTAACTAGATATGACCCGTGTGTGTAGGAAGCACAGTTCTTTTGTTCTGAGCAAGCTCACTGTTCTGGCGCTATAGGAAACGCAGTAGAGTAGAAGAGTGCTGTTTTCTCAAAAGCAGAGCGTGTTTCTTGTAATGCGAGCTAGCGTTTGTTTCCAAGTTCTTAACGGAGTTGAATCACATGCAGTTTTTGGTCCTACAAGCAAGAGTTGTTTTCTGGTAAGAAGAGTAACTATTGCACTCCCATTGCTGTACACAGTGCAAATAGCACTCGCGTATGTGCCCATCAATTGCAGTGTATTGGACTGAAGAGGAGCTACTATTCTCGTTAGTTTCCTAAGCAGAGTTGAACTAGATATGGCCCGTGTGTGTAGGAAGCACAGTTCTTTTCTTCTGAGCAAGCTCACTGTTCTGGCCCTATAGGAAACACAGTAGAGTAGAAGAGTGCTCTTTTCTCAAAAGCAGAGTGTGTTTCTTGTAAGGCAAACTAGCGTTTGTTTCCCAGTCCTAAATGGAGTTGAATCACATGCAGTTTCTGGTCCTACAAGCAAGAGTTGTTTTCTAGTAAGGAAAGTCACTATTGTGCTCCCATTGCCATACACAGTGCAAATAACACTCGCGTCTGTTCCCAGCAAGTACAGTGTATTGGTCTGAAGAGGAGCTACTGTTCTTGTCAGTTTCCTAAGCAGAGTTGAACTAGATATGGCTCGTGTGTGTAGGAAGCACAGTTCTTTTGTACTCAGTAAGCTCACTGTTCTGGCCCTATAGGAAACACAGTAGAGTAGAAGTGTGCTCTTTCCTCAAAAGCAGAGTGTGATTCTTGTAAGGCGAGCTATCGTTTGTTTCCCAGTCCTAAATGGAGTTGAATCACATGCAGTTTCAGGTCCTACGAGCAAGAGTTGTTTTCTGGAAAGGAAAGTCACTATTGCGCTCAGATTGCCATTCACAGTGCAAATAGCTCTCGCGTCTGTTCCCAGCAAGTACAGTGTATTGGACTGAAGAGGAGCTACTGTTCTCGTCAGTTTCCTAAGCAGAGTTGAACTAGATATGGCCCATGTGTGTAGGAAGCACAGTTCTTTTCTTCTGAGCAAGTTCACTCTTCTGGCCCTATAGGAAACACAGTAGAGTAGAAGAGTGCTCTTTTCTCAAAAGCAGAGTGTGTTTCTTGTAAGGCGAGCCAGCGTTTGTTTCCCAGTCCTAAATTGAGTTGAATCACATGCAGTTTCTGGTCCTACGACCAAGAGGTTTTTTTTGTAAGAAGAGTCACTATTGCGCTCCCTTTGTCATACACAGGGCAAATAGTACTGGTTTCTCTTCCCAGCATGTACAGTGTATTGGACTGAAGAGGATCTACTGTTCTTGTCAGGTTCCTAAGCAGAGTTGAACTAGATATGGCCCATGTGTGTAGGAAGCACAGTTCTTTTGTAGTCAGCAAGCTCACTGTTCTGGCGCTATAGGAAACACAGTAGAGTAGAAGTGTGCTCTTTCCTCAAAAGCAGAGTGTGTTTCTTGTAAGGCGAGCTAGCATTTGTTTCCGAGTGCTAAATGGAGTTGAATCACATGCAGTTTCAGGTCCAACGAGCAAGAGTTGTTTTCTGGTAAAAAAAAGTCACTATTGCGCTCCCATTGCCATACACAGTGCAAATAGCACTGGCGTCTGTTCCCAGCAAGTACAGTGTATTGGACTGAAGAGGAGCTACTGTTCTTGTCAGTTTCCTAAGCAGAGTTGAACTAGATATGAGCTGTGTGTGTAGGAAGCACAGTTTTTTGATCTGAGCAAGCTCACTGTCTGGACCCCATAGGAAACACAGTAGAGTAGATGTGTGCACTATTCTCAAAACCTGAGTGTGTTTCTTGTAAGGTGAGCTAGCGTTTCTTTCCCAATCCTAAATGGAGTTGAATCACATGCAGTTTCTGGTCTTACAAGCAAGAGTTTTTTTCTGGTAAGAAGAGTCATTATTGTGCTCTGATTGCCATTCACAGTACAAATAGCACTCGTGTCTGTTTCCAGCAAGTACAGTGTATTGGTCTGCAGAGGAGCTACTGTTCTTGTCAGTTTCCTAAGCAGAGTTGAACTAGATATGGCTCGTGTGTGTAGGAAGCACAGTTCTTTTGTACTCAGCAAGCTCACTGTTTTGGCCCAATAGGAAACACAGTAGAGTAGAAGAGTGCTCTTTCCTCAAAAGCAGAGTGTGTTTCTTGTAAGGCGAGCTAGCGTTTGTTTTCCAGTCCTAAATGGAGTTGAATCACATGCAGTTTCAGGTCCTACGAGCAAGAGTTTTTTTCTGGTAAGGAAAGTCACTATTGCGCTCCCATTGCCATACACAGTGCAAATAGCACTCGCGTCTGTTCCCAGCAAGTACAGTGTATTGGACTGAAGAGGAGCTTCTGTTCTTGTCAGTTTCCTAAGCAGAGTTGAGCTAGATATGATCCGTGTGTGTAGGAAGCACAGTTCTTTTGTTCTGATCAAGCTCACTGTTCAGAACCCATAGGAAACACAGTAGAGTAGATGTGTGCCCTATTCTCAAAAGCAGAGCATGTTTCTTGTAAGGCGAGCTAGCGTTTGTTTCCCAGTCCTAAATGGAGTTGAATCACATGCAGTTCCTGGTCCTACGAGCAAGAGTTTTTTCTGGTAATAAGAGTCACTATTGTGCTCCCATTGTCATACACAGGGCAAAGAGCACTGGCGTCTGTTCCCACCATGTACAGTGTATTGGACTGAAGAGGATCTACTGTTCTTGTCAGGATCCTAAGCAGAGTTGAAGTAGATATGGCCCATGTGTGTAGGAAGCACAGTTCTTTTGTAGTCAGCAAGCTCACTGTTCTGGCCCTATAGGAAACACAGTAGAGTAGAAGAGTGCTCTTTACACAAAAGCAGAGTGTGTTTCTTGTAAGTCGAGCTAACGTTTGTTTCCCAGTCCTGAATGTATTTGAATCACATGCAGTTTCTGGTCCTACGAGCAAGAATTGTTTTGTGGTAGGAAGAGTCACTATTGTGCTCCCATTGTCATACACAGTGCAAAGAGCTCTGGCGACTGTTCCAAGCAAGTACAGTGTATTGGACTGAAGAGGATCTACTGTTCTTGTCAGTTTCCTAAGTAGAATTGAACTAGATATGACCCGTGTGTGTAGGAAGCCCAGTTCTTTTGTTCTGAGCAAGCTCACTGTTCTGGCGCTATAGGAAACACAGTAGAGTAGAAGAGTGCTGTTTTCTCAAAAGCAGAGTGTGTTTCTTGTAAGGCGAGCTAGCGTTTGTTTTCCAGTCCAAAATTGAGTTGAATCAAATGCAGTTTTTGGTCCTACGAGCAAGAGTTGTTTTCTGGTAAGAAGAGTCACTATTGCGCTCCCATTGCCATACACAGTACAAATAGCACTCGCGTCTGTTCCCAGCAAGTACAGTGTATTGGACTGAAGAGGAGCTACTGTTCTTGTCAGTTTCTTAAGCAGAGTTGAACTATATATGGCCCATGTGTGTAGGAAGCACAGTTCTTTTGTTCTGAGCAAGCTCACTGTTCGAACCCCATAGGAAACACAGTAGAGTAGAAGAGTGCTCTTTTCTCAAAAGCAGAGTGTGTTTCTTGTAAGGCGAGCTAGCATTTGTTTCCCAGTCCAAAATGGAGTTGAAATACACATACAGTTTCTGGTCCTATGAGCTAGAGATGTTTTCTGGTAAGAAGAGTCACTATTGTGCTCCGATTGCCATTCACAGTACAAATATCACTCGTGTCTGTTTCCATCAAGTACAGTGTATTGGTCTGAAGAGGAGCTACTGTTCTTGTCAGTTTCCTAAGCAGAGTTAAACTAGATATGGCTCGTGTGTGTAGGAAGCACAGTTCTTTTGTACTCAGTAAGCTCACTGTTCTGCCCCTATAGGAAACACAGTAGAGTAGAAGAGTGCTCTTTCCTCAAAAGCAGAGTGTGTTTCTTGTAAGGCGAGCTAGCGTTTGTTTCCCAGTCCTAAATGGAGTTGAATCACATGCAGTTTCTGGTCCTACGAGCAAGAGTTGTTTTCTGGTAAGGAAAGTCACTATTGCGCTCCCATTGCCATTCACAGGGCAAATAGCACTCGCGTCTGTTCCCAGCAAGTACAGTGTATTGGACTGAAGAGGAGCTACTGTTCTCGTCAGTTTCCTAAGCAGAGTTGAACTAGATATGGCCCGTGTGTGTAGGAAGCACAGTTCTTTTCTTCTGAGCAAGTTCACTCTTCTGGCCCTATCGGAAACACAGTAGAGTAGAAGAGTGCTCTTTTCTCAAAAGCAGAGTGTGTTTCTTTTAAGGCTAGCCAGCGTTTGTTTCCCAGTCCTAAATTGAGTTGAATCACATGCAGTTTCTGGTCCTAAGACCAAGAGGTTTTTTTTTAAGAAGAGTCACTATTGCGCTCCCATTGTCATACACAGGGCAAATAGTACTGGTTTCTCTTCCCAGCATGTACAGTGTATTGGACTGAAGAGGATCTACTGTTCTTGTCAGGTTCCTAAGCAGAGTTGAACTAGATATGGCCCATGTGTGTAGGAAGCACAGTTCTTTTGTACCCAGAAAGCTCACTGTTCTGACCCTATAGGAAACACAGTAGAGTAGAAGTGTGCTCTTTTCTCAAAAGCAGAGTGTATTTCTTGTAAGGCGAGCTTCCGTTTATTTCCCAGTGCTAAATGGAGTTGAATCACATGCAGTTTCAGGTCCAACGAGCAAGAGTTGTTTTCTGGTAAAAAAAAAGTCACTATTGCGCTCCCATTGCCATACACAGTGCAAATAGCACTGGCGTCTGTTCCCAGCAAGTACAGTGTATTGGACTGAAGAGGAGCTACTGTTCTTGTCAGTTTCCTAAGCAGAGTTGAACTAGATATGACCTGTGTGTGTAGGAAGCACAGTTCTTTTGATCTGAGCAAGCTCACTGTTTGGACCCCATTGGAAACACAGTAGAGTAGATGTGTGCCCTATTCTCAAAAGCTGAGTGTGTTTCTTGTAAGGCGAGCTAGCGTTTCTTTCCCAATCCTAAATGGAGTTGAATCACATGCAGTTTCTTTTCTTACGAGCAAGAGTTTTTTTTCTGGTAAGAAGAGTCATTATTGTGCTCCGATTGCCATTCACAGTACAAATAGCACTCGTGTCTGTTTCCAGCAAGTACAGTGTATTGGTCTGAAAAGGAGCTACTGTTCTTGTCAGTTTCCTAAGCAGAGTTGAACTAGATATGGCTCGTGTGTGTAGGAAGCACAGTTCTTTTGTACTCAGCAAGCTCACTGTTCTGGCCCAATAGGAAACACAGTAGAGTAGAAGAGTGCTCTTTCCTCAAAAGCAGAGTGTGTTTCTTGTAAGGCGAGCTAGCGTTTGTTTCCCAGTCATAAATGGAGTTGAATCACATGCAGTTTCAGGTCCTACGAGCAAGAGTTTTTTTTGGTAAGGAAAGTCACTATTGCGCTCCCATTGCCATACACAGTGCAAATAGCACTCGCGTCTGTTCCCAGCAAGTACAGTGTATTGGACTGAAGAGGAGCTTCTGTTCTTGTCAGTTTCCTAAGCAGAGTTGAGCTAGATATGATCCGTGTGTGTAGGAAGCACAGTTCTTTTGTTCTGAGCAAACTCACTGTTCAGACCCCATAGGAATCACAGTAGAGTAGATGTGTGCCCTATTCTCAAAAGCAGAGCGTGTTACTTGTAAGGCGAGCTAGCGTTTGTTTTCCAGTCCTAAATGGAGTTGAATCACATGCAGTTTCTGGTCCTACGAGCAAGAGTTTTTTCTGGTAGTAAGAGTCACTATTGTGCTCCCATTGTCATACACAGGGCAAATAGCACTGGCGTCTGTTCCCACCATGTACAGTGTATTGGACTGAAGAGGATCTACTGTTCTTGTCAGGATCCTAAGCAGAGTTGAAGTAGATATGGCCCATGTGTGTAGGAAGCACAGTTCTTTTGTAGTCAGCAAGCTCACTGTTCTGGCGCTATAGGAAACACAGTCGAGTAGAAGAGTGCTCTTTCCACAAAAGCAGAGTGTGTTTCTTGTAAGTCGAGCTAGCGTTTGTTTCCCAGTCCTGAATGTAGTTGAATCACATGCAGTTTCTGGTCCTACGAGCAAGAATTGTTTTTTGGTAAGAAGTGTCACTATTGCGCTCCGATTGTCATACACAGTGCAAATAGCTCTGGCCTCTGTTCCAAGCAAGTACAGTGTATTGGACTGAAGAGGATCTACTGTTCTTGTCAGTTTCCTAAGCAGAATTGAACTAAATATGACCCGTGTGTGTAGGAAGCACAGTTCTTTTGTTCTGAGCAAGCTCACTGTTCTGGCGCTATAGGAAACACAGAAGAGTAGAAGAGTGCTGTTTTCTCAAAAGCAGAGTGTGTTTCTTGTAAGGCGAGCTAGCGTTTGTTTCCAAGTTCTAAATGGAGTTTAATCACATGCAGTTTTTGATCCTACACGCAAGAGTTGTTTACTGTTAAGAAGAGTAACTATTGCGCTCCCATTGCTGTACACAGTGCAAAGAGCACTGGCGTACGTGCCCATCAAGTGCAGTGTATTGGACTGAAGAGGAGGTACTGTTCTCGTCAGTTTCCTAAGCAGAGTTGAACTAGATATGGCCCGTGTGTGTAGGAAGCACAGTTCTTTTCTTCTGAGCAAGCTCACTGTTCTGGCCCTATAGGAAACACAGTAGAGTAGAAGAGTGCTCTTTTCTCAAAAGCAGAGTGTGTTTCTTGTAAGGCGAGCTAGCATTTGTTTCCCAGTCCTAAATGGAGTTGAATCACATGCAGTTTCTGGTCCTACGAACAAGAGTTGTTTTCTGGTAAGGAAAGTCACTATTGCGCTCCCATTGCCATACACAGTGCAAATAGCACTCGCGTCTGTTCCCAGCAAGTACAGTGTATTGGACTGAAGAGGAACTACTGTTCTTGTCAGTTTCCTAAGCAGAGTTGAACTAAATATTACCCGTGTGTGTAGGAAGCACAGTTCTTTTGTTGTGAGCAAGCTCACTGTCTGGACCCCATAGGAAACACAGTAGGGTAGATGTGTACCTTATTCTCAAAAGCAAAGTGTGTTTCTTGTAAGGCGAGCTAGCGTTTATTTCCAAGTTCTAAATGGAGTTGAATCACATGCAGTTTTTGGTCCTACACGTAAGAGTTGTTTTCTGGTAAGAAGAGTAACTATTGCGCTCCCATTGCTGTAGACAGTGCAAATAGCACTGGCGTCTGTTCCCATCAAGTACAGTGTATTGGACTGAAGATGATCTACTCTTCTTGTCAGTTTCCTAAGCAGAGTTGAACTAGATATGGCCCGTGTGTGTAGGAAGCACAGTTCTTTTCTTCTGAGCAAGCTCACTGTTGTGGGCCTATAAGAAACACAGTAGAGTAGAAGAGTACTCTTTTCTCAAAAGCAGAGTGTGTTTCTTCTAAGGCGAGCTAGCGTTTGTTTCTCAGTCCTAAATGGAGTTGAATCAAATGCAGTATTTGGTCCTACGAGCAAGAGTTGTTTTCTGGTAAGAAGAGTCAGTGTTGTGCTCCCATTGCCATACACAGAACATATAGCACTCGCGTATGTTTAACGCAAATACAGTGTATTGGTCTGAAGAGGAGCTACTGTTCTTGTCAGTTTCCTAAGCAGAGTTGAACTAGGTATGGCCCGTGTGTGTAGGAAGCACAGTTCTTTTGTTCTGAGCAAGCTCACTGTTCGAACCCAATAGGAAACCCAGTAGAGTAGAAGAGTGCTCTTTTCTCAAAAGCAGAGTGTGTTTCTTGTAAGACGAGCTAGCATTTGTTTCCCAGTCCTAAATGGAGTTGAATCACATGCAGTTTCTGGTCCTACGAGCAAGGGTTGTCTTCTGGTAAAAAGAGTCCATTTTGTGCTCCCTTTGCCATACACAGTACAAATAGCCCTCGCGTCTGTTCCCAGCAAGTACAGTGTATTGGACTGAAGAGAGGCTACTGTTCTTGTCAGTTTCGTAAGCAGAATTGAACTACATATCCCGTGTGTGTAGGAAGCACAGTTCTTTGTTCTGAGCAAGCTCACTGTTCGAACCCCAGAGGAAACACAGTAGAGTAGAAGAGTGCTCTTTTCTCAAAATCAGAGTGTGTTTCTTATAAGGCGAGCTAGCGTTTGTTTCCCAGTCCTAAATGGAGTTGAAATACACATTCAGTTTTTGGTCCTACGAGAAAGAGTTGTTTTCTGGTAAGAAGAGTCACTATTGCGCTCCCTTTGCCATACACAGAGCAAATAGCACTGGCGTCTGTTCCCAGCAAGTACAGTGTATTAGACTGAAAAGGATCTACTGTTCTTGTAAGTTTCCTAAGCAGAGTTGATCTAGATATGGCCCGTGTGTGTAGGAAGCACAATTCTTTTGTTCTCAGCAAGCTCACTGTTCGGACCCTATAGAAAACACAGTAGAGTAGAAGAGTGCTCTTTTCTTAAAAGCAGAGTGTGTTTCTTGTAAGGCAAGCTAGCGTTTTTTTCCCAGTCCTAAATGGAGTTGAATCCCATGCGGTTTCTGGTCCTACGAGCAAGAGTTGTTTTCTGATAAGAAGAGTCACTATTGAGCTCTCATTGTCATACACAGTGCAAATAGCACTGGCGTCTGTTCCCAGCAAGTACAGTGTATTGGACTGAAGAGGAGCTAATGTTCTTGTCAGTTTCCTAAGCAGAGTAGAACTAGATATGGCCCGTGTGTGTAGGAGGCACAGTTCTTTTGTTCTGAGCAAGCTCACTGTTCGGATCCCATAGGAAACACAGGAGAGTAGAAGAGTACTCTTTTCTCAAAAGCAGAGTGTGTTTCTTGTAAGGCTAGCTAGCGTTTGTTTCCCAGTCCTAAATGGAGGTGAATCAAATGTAGTTTTTGGTCCTACGAGCAAGAGTTGTTTTCTGGTAAGAAGAGTCACTATTGTGCTCCCATTGCCATACACAGTACAAATAGCACGTGTGTCTGTTCCCAAAAAGTACAGTGTATTGGACTGAAGAGGAGCTACTGTTCTTGTCAGTTTCCTAAGGAGAGTTGAACTAGATATGGCCCGTGTGTGTAGGAAGCACAATTCTTTTTTTCTGAGCAAGCTCACTGTTCGAACCCCAGAGGAAACACAGAAGAGTAGAAGAGTGCTCTTTTCTCAAAAGCAGAGTGTGTTTCTTATAAGGCGAGCTAGCCTTTGTTTCCCAGTCCTAAATGGAGTTGAAATACACATTCAGTTTTTGGTCCCACGACCAAGAGTTGTTTTCTGGTAAGAAGAGTCACTATTGCGCTCCCTTTGCCATACACAGTGCAAATAGCACTGGCGTCTGTTCCTAGCAAGTACAGTGTATTGGACTGAAAAGGATCTACTGTTCTTGTCAGTTTCCTAAGCAGAGTTGAACTAGATATGACCCTTGTGTGTAGGAAGCACAGTTCTTTTTTTCTGAGCAAGCTCACTGTTTGGACCCCATAGAAAACACAGTGGAGTAGATGTGTGCCCTATTCTCAAAAGCAGAGCGTCTTTCTTGTAAGGCGAGCTAGCGTTTGTTTCCCAGTCCTAAGTGGATTGAATCAAATGCAGTTTCTCGTCCTAAGATCAAGAGTTGTTTTCTGGTAAGAAGATTCACTATTGTTCACTTATTGCTGAATACAGTGCAAATAGCACTCGCGTCTTTTCCCAGCAAATACAGTGTCTTGGACTGAAGAGGAGCAACTGTTCTTGTCAGTTTCTAAGCAGAGTTGAACTAGATATGGCCCGTGTATATAGGAAGCACAGTTCTTTTGTTCTGAGCAAGCTCACTGTTCGAACCCCATAGGAAACACAGTAGAGTAGAAGAGTGCTCTTTTCTCAAAAGCAGAGTGTGTTTCTTATAAGGCCCTGCTAGCGTTTGTTTCCCAGTCCTAAATGGAGTTGAAATACACATGCAGTTTCTGGTCCTACGAGCAAGAGTTGTTTTCTGGTAAGAAGAGTCACTATTGCGCTCCCTTTGCCATACACAGTGCAAATAGACCTCGCGTCTGTTCCCAGCAAGTACAGTGTATTGGACTGAAGAGGATCTACTGTTCTTGTCAGTTTCCTAAGCAGAGTTGATCTAGATATGGCCCGTGTGTGTAGGAAGCACAGTTCGTTTGTTCTCAGCAAGCTGACTGTTCGGACCCTATAGGAAACACAGTAGAGTAGAAGAGTGCTCTTTTCTCAAAAGCAGAGTGTGTTTCTTGTAAGGCGAGCTAGCGTTTTTTTCACAGTCCTAAATGGAGTTGAATCCCATGCAGTTTCTGGTCCTACGAGCAAGAGTTGTTTTCTGGTAAGAAGAGTCACTATTGCGCTCTCATTGTCATACACAGTGCAAATAGCACTGGCGTCTGTTCCCAGCAAGTACAGTGTATTGGTCTGAAGAGGAGCTAATGTTCTTGTCAGTTTCCTAAGCAGAGTAGAAATAGATATGGCCCGTGTGTGTAGGAGGCACAGTTCTTTTGTTCTGAGCAAGCTCACTGTTCGGATCCCATAGGAAACACAGTAGAGTAGAAGAGTGCTCTTTTCTCAAAAGCAGAGTGTGTTTCTTGTAAGGCGAGCTAGTGTTGGTTTCCCACTCCTAAATGGAGTTGAATCACATGCAGATTCTGGTCGTACTTGCAAGAGTTGTTTTCTGGTAAGAAGAGTCACTATTGCGCTCCAATTTACATACACAGGGCAAATAGCACTGGCATCTGTTCCCAGCATGTAGTGTATTGGACAGAGAGGAGCTACTATTCTTGTCAGTTTCCTAAGCAGAGATGAACTAGATATGGCCCGTGTGTGTAGGAAGCACAGTTCTTTTTTTCTGAGCAAGTTTACTGTCCTGGCCCTATAGGAAACACAGTAGAGTAGAAGAGTGCTCTTTTCACAAAAGCAGAGTGTGTTTCTTGTAAGGCGAGCTAGCATTTGTTTCCCAGTCCTAAATGGAGTTGAATCACATGCAGTTTTTGTTCCTACCAGCAAGAGTTGTTTGCTAGTAAGGAAAGTCACTATTGTGCTCCCTTTGCCATACACAGTGCAAATAGCACTCGTGTCTGTTTCCAGCAAGTACAGTGTATTGGACTGAATAGGAGCTACTGTTCTTGTGAGTTTCCTAAGCAGAGTTGAACTAGATATGGCTCGTGTGTAGGAAGCACAGTTCTTTTCTTCTGAGCAAGCTCAGTGTTCGGAACCCATAGGAAACACAGTAGAGTAGAAGAGTGCTCTTTTATCAAAAGCAGAGTGTGTTTCTTGAAAGGCGATCTAGTGTTTGTTTCCCAGTCAGAAATGGAGTTGAATCCCATGCAGTTTCTGGTCCTATGAGCAAGGGTTGTTTTCTGGTAAGAAGAATCACTATTGCGCTCCCATTGTCATACACAGGGCAAATAGCACTGGAATCTGTTCCCAGCATGCACAGTGTATTGGACTGAAGAGGAGCTACTGTTCTTGTCAGTTTCCTAAGCAGAGTTGAACTAGATATGGCCCCTGTGTGTAGGAAGCACAGTTCTTTTGTTCTGAGCAAGCTGACTGTTCTGGGCCTAAAGGAAACACAGTAGAGTAGAAGAGTGCTCTTTTTCAAAAGCAGAGTGTGTTTCTTGTAAGGCGAGCTAGCGTTTGTTTCCCAGTCCTAAATGGAGTTGAGTTACATGCAGTTTCTGGTCCTATGAGCAAGACTTGTTTTCTGGTAAGAAGAGTCACTATTGCGCTCCCATTGTCATACACAGGGCAAATAGCACTGGCGTCTGTTCCCAGCATGTACAGTGTTTGGACTGAAGAGGATCTACTGTTCTTGTCAGTTTCCTAACCAGAGTTGAACTAGATATGGCCCGTGTGTGTAGGAAGCACAGTTCTTTTGTTCTGAGCAAGCTCACTGTTCTAGCCCTATAGGAAACACAGTAGAGTAGAAGAGTGCTCTTTTATCAAAAGCAGAGTGTGTTTCTTGTAAGGCAAGCTAGCATTGTTTCCCAGTCCTAAATGGAGTTGAATCACATGCAGTTTCTGGTCCTACGAGCAAGAGTTGTTCTCGTAAGGAAAGTCACTATTGCGCTCCCATTGCCATACACAGTACAAATAGCACTCGCGTCTGTTCCCAGGAAGTGCAGTGTATTGGACTGAAGAGGAGCTACTGTTCTTCTCAGTTTCCTTAGAGGAGTTGAACTAGATATGGCCCATGTGTATAAGAAGCACAGTTCTTTTGTTCTGAGAAAGCTCACTGTGCGACACCATAGGAACCACAATAGAGTAGAAGAGTGCTCTTTTCTCAAAAGCAGACTGTGTTTCTTGAAAGGTGAGCTAGTGTTTGTTTTCCAGTCAGAAATGGAGTTGAATCACATGCAGATTCTGGTCGTACGAGGAAGAGTTGTTTTCTGTAAAGAAGAGTCACTATTGCGCTCCAATTTACATACACAGGGCAAATAGCACTGGCATCTGTTCCCAACAAGTACAGTGTATTGGACTGAAGAGGAGCTACTGTTCTTGTCAATTTCCTAAGCAGAGATGAACTAGATATGGCCCCTGTGTTTAGGAAGCACAGTTCTTTTTTTCTGAGCAAGTTCACTGTCTTGGCCCTATAGGAAACACAGTAGAGTAGAAGAGTGCTCTTTTCTCAAAAGCAGAGTGTGTTTCTTGTAAGGTAAGCTAGCGTTTGTGTCCCAGTCCTAAATGGAGTTGAATCACATGCAGTTTCTGGTCCTATGAGCAAGAGTAGTTTTCTGGTAAGGAAAGTCACTATTGCGCTGCCATTGCCATATATAGTGCAAGTAGCACTCGCGTCTGTTCCCAGGAAGTACTGTCTATTGGACTGAAGAGGAGCTACTGTTCTTCTATGTTTCCTAAGAGGAGTTGAACTAGATATGGCCCGTGTGTGTAGGAAGCACAGGTCTTTGTTCTGAGAAAGCTCACTGTGCGGACACCATAGGAAACACAGTAGAGTAGAAGAGTGCTCTTTTCTCAAAAGCAGATTGTGTTTCTTGACAGGCGAGCTAGTGTTTGTTTCCCAGTCAGAAATGGAGTTGAATCACATGCAGTTTCTGGTCCTAGGAGCAAAAGTTGTTTTCTGGTAAGATGAGTCACTATTGCGCTCCCATTGCCACACATAGTGCAAATAGCACTGTCGTCTGTTCCCAGCAAGTACAGTGTATTGGACTGAAGAGGAGCTACTGTTCTTGTCAGTTTCCTAAGCAGAGATGAACTTGATATGGCCCCTCTGTGTAGGAAGCACAGTTCTTTTGTTCTGAGCAAGTTCACTGTCTTGGCCCTATAGGAAAAACAGTAAAGTAGAAGAGTGCTCTTTTCTCAAAAACAGAGTGTGTTTCTTGTAAGGCGAGCTAGCATTTGTTTCCCAGTCCTAAATGGAGTTGAATCACATGCCGTTTCTGGTCCTACGAGCAAGAGTTGTTTTCTGGTAACAAGATTCACTATTGTGCTCCCATTGTCATACACAGTGCAAATAGCACTGGCATCTGTTCCCAGCAAGTACAGTGTATTGGACTGAAGAGGATCTACTGTTCTTGTCAGTTTCCTAAGCAGAGTTGAACTAGATATGGCCCGGGTGTAGGAACCACAGTTCTTCTGTTCTGAGCATGTTCTCTCTTTGGACCCCATAGGAAACAGAGTAGAGTAGAAGAGTGCTCTTTTCTCCAAAGCAGAGTGTGTTTCTTGTAAGGCGAGCTAGCGTTTTTTTCACAGTCCTAAATGGAGTTGAATCCATGCAGTTTCTGGTCCTATGAGCAAGAGTTGTTTTCTGGTAAGAAGAGTCACTATTGCGCTCTCATTGTCATACACAGTGCAAATAGCACTGGCGTCTGTTCCCAGCAAGTACAGTGTATTGGACTGAAGAGGAGCTAATGTTCTTGTCAGTTTCCTAAGCAGAGTAGAACTAGATATGGCCCGTGTGTGTAGGAGGCACAGTTCTTTTGTTCTGAGCAAGCTCACTGTTCGGATCCCATAGGAAACAAAGTAGAGTAGAAGAGTGCTCTTTTCTCAAAAGCAGAGTGTGTTTCTTGTAAGGCGAGCTAGCGTTTATTTCCCAGTTCTCAATGTAGTTGAATCACATGCAGTTTTTGGTCCTATGAGCAAGAGTTGTTTTCTGGTAAGGAATGTCACTATTGTGCTCCCATTGCCATAAACAGTGCAAATTGCACTCGCGTCTGTTCCCAGCAAGTACAGTGTATTGGACTTAAGAGGAGCTACTTTTCTTCTCAGTTTCCTTAGCAGAGTTGAACTAGTTTGGCCCATGTGTGTAGGAAGCACAGTTCTTTTGTTCTGAGAAAGCTCACTGTTCTGGCCCTATAGGAAACACAGTAGAGTTGAAGAGTGCTCTTTTCTCAAAAGCAGAGTTTGTTTCTTGTAAGGCAAGCTAGCATTTGTGTCACAGTCCTAAATTGAGTTGAATCACATGCAGTTTCTGGTCCTACGAGCAAGAGTTGTTTTCTGGTAAGGAAAGTAACTATTGCGCTGCCATTACCATACATAGTGCAAATAGCACTCGCGTCTGTTCCCAGCAAGTACAGTGTACTGGACTGAAGAGGAGCTACTGTTCTTCTTTGTTTCCTAAGAGGAGTTGAACTAGATATGGCCCGTGTGTGTAAGAAGCATAGTTCTTTTGTTCTGAGAAAGCTCACTGTGAGGACACCATAGGAAACACAGTAGAGTAGAATAGTGCTCTTTTCTCAAAAGCAGATTGTGTTCCTTGACAAGTGAGCTAGTGTTTGTTTCCCAGTCGGAAATGGAGTTGAATCACATGCACTTTCTGGTCCTATCAGCAAAAGTTGTTTTCTGGTAAGAAGAGTCACTCTTGCTTTCCCATTGCCATACACAGTGCAAATAGCACTGGCGTCTGTTCCCAGCAAGTACAGTGTATTGGACTGAAGAGGAGCTACTGTTCTTGTCAGTTTCCTAAGCAGAAATGAACTAGATATGGCCCCTGTGTGTAGGAAGCACAGTTCTTTTTTTCTGAGCAAGTTCTCTGTCCTGGCCTTATAGGAAACACAGTAAAGTAGAAGAGTGCTATTTTCTCAAAAGCAGAGTGTGTTTCTTGTAAGGCGAGCTAGCCTTTTTTTCCCAATCCGAAATGGAGTTGAACCACATGCAGCTTCTGGTTCTACGAGCAAGAATTGTATTCTGGTAAGGAAAGTCACTCTTGAGCTCCCATTGCCATACATAGTGCAAATAGCACTCGCGTCTGTTCCCAGCAAGTACAGTGTATTGGACTGAATAGGAGGTACTGTTCTTGTCAGTTTCCTAAGCAGAGTTGAACTAGATATGGCCCGTGTGTTTAGGAAGCACAGTTCTTTTGTTCTGAGCAAGCTCACTCTTCGGACTCCATAGGAAACACAGTAGAGTAGAAGAGTGCTCTTTTCTCAAAAGCAGAGTGTGTTTTTTGAAAGGCGAGCTAGCGTTTGTTTCCCAGTCAGAAATGGAGTTGAATCACATGCAGTTTCTGGTCCTACGAGCAAAAGTTGTTTTCTGGTAAGAAGAGTCACTATTGCGCTTCCATTGCCATACACAGTGCAAATAGCACTGGCGTCTGTTCGCAGCAAGTACAGTGTTTTGGACTGAAGAGGAGCTACTGTTCTTGTCAGTTTCCTAAGCAGAGATGAACTAGATATGGCACCTGTGTGTAGGAAGCACAGTTCTTTTTTTCTGAGCAAGTTCCCTGTCCTGGCCCTATAGGAAACACAGTAGAGTAGAAGAGTGCTCTTTTCTCAAAAGCAGAGTTTGTTTCTTGTAAGGCGAGCTAGCGTTGGTTTCCCACTCCTAAATGGAGTTGAATCACATGCAGATTCTGGTCGTACTTGCAAGAGTTGTTTTCTGGTAAGAAGAGTCACTATTGCGCTCCAATTTACATACACAGGGCAAATAGCACTGGCATCTGTTCCCAGCATGTAGTGTATTGGACAGAGAGGAGCTACTATTCTTGTCAGTTTCCTAAGCAGAGATGAACTAGATATGGCCCGTGTGTGTAGGAAGCACAGTTCTTTTTTTCTGAGCAAGTTCACTGTCCTGGCCCTATAGGAAACACAGTAGAGTAGAAGAGTGCTCTTTTCTCAAAAGCAGAGTGTGTTTCTTGTAAGGCGAGCTAGCATTTGTTTCCCAGTCCTAAATGGAGTTGAGTCACATGCAGTTTTTGTTCGTACCAGCAAGAGTTGTTTGCTAGTAAGGAAAGTCACTATTGTGCTCCCTTTGCCATACACAGTGCAAATAGCACTCGTGTCTGTTTCCAGCAAGTACAGTGTATTGGACTGAATAGGAGCTACTGTTCTTGTCAGTTTCCTAAGCAGAGTTGAACTAGATATGGCCCGTGTGTAGGAAGCACAGTTCTTTTCTTCTGAGCAAGCTCAGTGTTCGGAACCCATAGGAAACACAGTAGAGTAGAAGAGTGCTCTTTTCTCAAAATCAGAGTGTGTTTCTTGAAAGGCGATCTAGTGTTTGTTTCCCAGTCAGAAATGGAGTGGAATCCCATGCAGTTTCTGGTCCTATGAGCAAGGGTTGTTTTCTGGTAAGAAGAGTCACTATTGCGCTCCCATTGTCATACACAGGGCAAATAGCACTGGAATCTGTTCCCAGCATGTACAGTGTATTGGACTGAAGAGGAGCTACTGTTCTTGTCAGTTTCCTAAGCAGAGTTGAACTAGATATGGCCCCTGTGTGTAGGAAGCACAGTTCTTTTGTTCTGAGCAAGCTGACTGTTCTGGCCCTAAAGGAAACACAGTAGAGTAGAAGAGTGCTCTTTTATCAAAAGCAGAGTGTGTTTCTTGTAAGGCAAGCTAGCGTTGTTTCCCAGTCCTAAATGGAGTTGAATCACATGCAGTTTCTGGTCCTACGAGCAAGAGTTGTTTTCTGGTAAGGAAAGTCACTATTGTGCTCCCATTGCCACACATAGTACAAATAGCACTCGCGTCTGTTCCCAGGAAGTACAGTGTATTGGACTGAAGAGGAGCTACTGTTCTTCTCAGTTTCCTAAGAGGAGTTGAACTAGATATGGCCCATGTGTATAAGAAGCACAGTTCTTTTGTTCTGAGAAAGCTCACTGTGCGACACCATAGGAACCACAATAGAGTAGAAGAGTGCTCTTTTCTCAAAAGCAGACTGTGTTTCTTGAAAGGCAAGCTAGTGTTTGTTTTCCAGTCAGAAATGGAGTTGAATCATATGCAGATTCTGGTCATATGAGCAAGAGTTGTTTTCTGTAAAGAAGAGTCACTATTGCGCTCCACTTTACATACACAGGGCAAATAGCACTGGCATCTGTTCCCAGCAAGTACAGTGTATTGGACTGAAGAGGAGCTACTGTTCTTGTCAATTTCCTAAGCAGAGATGAACTAGATATGGCCCCTGTGTGTAGGAAGCACAGTTCTTTTTTTCTGAGCAAGTTCACTGTCCTGGCCCTATAGTTAACACAGTAGAGTAGAAGAGTGCTCTTTTCTCAAAAGCAGAGTGTGTTTCTTGTATGTCGAGCTAGCGTTTGTTTCCCAGTCCTAAATGGAGTTGAATCACATGCAGTTTTTGGTCCTACCAGCAAGAGTTGTTTGCTAGTAAGGAAAGTCACTATTGTGCTCCCTTTTCCATACACAGTGCAAATAGCACTCGCGTCTGTTTCCAGCAAGTACAGTGTATTGGACTGAAGAGGATCTACTGTTCTAGTCAGTTTCCTAAGCAGAGTTGAACTAGATATGGCCCATGTGTAGGAAGCACAGTTCTTTTGTTCTGAGCAAGCTCAGTGTTCAGAACCCAAGGAAACACAGTAGAGTAGAAGAGTGCTCTTTTCTCAAAAGCAGAGTGTGTTTCTTTAAAGGCGAGCTAGTGTTTGTTTCCCAGTCAGAAATGGAGTTGAATCCCATGCAGTTTCTGGTCCTACGAGCAAGAGTTGTTTTCTGGTAATTAGAGTCACTATTGCGCTCCCATTGTCATACACAGGGTAAATAGCACTGGAATCTGTTCCCAGCATGTACAGTGTATTGGACTGAAGAGGAGCTACTGTTCTTGTCAGTTTCCTAAGCAGAGTTGAACTAGATATGGCTCCTGTGTGTAGGAAGCACAGTTCTTTTTTTCTGAGCAAGTTCACTGTCCTGGCCCTATAGGAAACACAGTAGAGTAGAAGAATGCTCTTTTCTAAAAAGCAGAGTGTGTTTCTTGTAAGGCAAGCTAGCGTTTGTTTCCCAGTTTTAAATGGAGTTGAATCACATGCAGTTTCTGGTCCTACAAGCAAGAGTTGTTTTCTGGTAAGGAAAGTCACTATTGTGCTCCCATTGCCATACACAGTGCAAATAGCACTCGCGTTTGTTCCCAGGAAGTACAGTGTATTGGACTGAATAGGAGCTACTGTTCTTGTCAGTTTCCTAAGCAGAGTTGAACTAGATATGGCCCGTGTGTGTAGGAAGCACAGTTCTTTTGTTCTGAGAAAGCTCACTGTGCGGACACCATAGGAAACACAGTAGAGTAGAAGAGTGCTCTTTTCTCAAAAGCAGACTGTGTTTCTTGAAAGGCGAGTTAGTGTTTGTTTCCCAGTCAGAAATGGAGTTGAATCACATGCAGTTTTTGTTCCTACCAGCAAGAGTTGTTTGCTAGTAAGGAAAGTCACTATTGTGCTCCCTTTGCCATACACAGTGCAAATAGCACTCGTGTCTGTTTCCAGCAAGTACAGAGTATTGGACTGAATAGGAGCTACTGTTCTTGTCAGTTTCCTAAGCAGAGTTGAACTAGATATGGCCCCTGTGTTTAGGAAGCACAGTTCTTTTGTTCTGAGCAAGCTCACTCTTCGGACTCCATAAGAAACACAGTAGAGTAGAAGAGTGCTCTTTTCTCAAAAGCATAGTGTGTTTTTTGAAAGAGGAGCTAGCGTTTGTTTCCCAGTCAGAAATGGAGTTGAATCCCATGCAGTTTCTGGTCCAAGGAGCAAGAGTTGTTTTCTGGTAAGAAGAGACACTATTGCGCTCCCATTGCTATACACAGTGCAAAGAGCACTGGCGTCTGTTCCCATCAAGTACAGTATATTGGACTGAACAGGATCTACTATTCTTGTCAGTTTCCTAAGCAGAGTTGAACTAGATATGGTTACTGTGTGTAGGAAGCACAGTTCTTTTGTTCTGAGCAAGCTGAATGTTCTGGCCCTAAAGGAAACACAGTAGAGTAGAAGAGTGCTCTTTTCTCAAAAGTAGAGTGTGTTTCTTGTAAGGCGAGCTAGCGTTTGTTTCCCAGTCCTAAATGGAGTTGAGTTACATGCAGTTTCTGGTCCTATGAGCAAGAGTTGTTTTTTGGTAAGAAGAGTCACTATTGCGCTCCCATTGTCATACACAGGGCAAATCGCCCTGGCGTCTGTTCCCAGCATGTACAGTGTATTGGACTGAAGAGAGGCTACTGTTCTTGTCAGGTTCCTAAGCAGAATTGAACTAGATATGGACGTGTGTGTAGGAAGCACAGTTCTTTTGTTCTGAGCAAGCTCACTGTTCGGACCCCATAGGAAACACAGTAGAGTAGAGGAGTGCTCTTTTCTCAAAAGCAGAGTGTGTTTCTTGTAAGGCGAGCTAGCGTTTGTTTTCCATTCCTAAATGGAGTTGAATCACATGCAGATTCTGGTCATACTTGCAATAGTTGTTTTCTGGTAAGAAGAGTCACTATTGCGCTCCCATTTACATACACAGGGCAAATAGCACTGCCATCTGTCCCCAGCATGTACAGTGTATTGGACTGAAGAGGATCTACTGTTCTTGTCAGTTTCCTAAGCAGAGTTGAACTAGATATGGCCCGTGTGTGTAGGAAGCACAGTATTTTGTTCTGAGCAAGCTCACTGTTCTGGCCCTATAGGAAACACAGTAGAGTAGAAGAATGCTCTTTTCTAAAAAGCAGAGTGTGTTTCTTGTAAGGCAAGCTAGCGTTTGTTTCCCAGTTCTAAATGGAGTTGAATCACATGCAGTTTCTGGTCCTACAAGCAAGAGTTGTTTTCTGGTAAGGAAAGTCACTATTGTGCTCCCATTGCCATACACAGTGCAAATAGCACTCGCGTTTTTTCCCAGGAAGTACAGTGTATTGGACTGAATAGGAGCTACTGTTCTTGTCAGTTTCCTAAGCAGAGTTGAACTAGATATGGCCCGTGTGTGTAGGAAGCACTGTTCTTTTGTTCTGAGAAAGCTCACTGTGCGGACACCATAGGAAACACAGTAGAGTAGAAGAGTGCTCTTTTCTCAAAAGCAGACTGTGTTTCTTGAAAGGCGAGTTAGTGTTTGTTTCCAAGTCAGAAATGGAGTTGAATCACATGCAGTTTCTGGTCCTACGAGCAAAAGTTGTTTTCTGGTAAGAAGAGTCACTATTGCGCTCCCATTGCCATACACAGTGCAAATAGCACTGGCGTCTGTTCGCAGCAAGTACAGTGTTTTGGACTGAAGAGGAGCTACTGTTCTTGTCAGTTTCCTAAGCAGAGATTAACTAGATATGGCACCTGTGTGTAGGAAGCACAGTTCTTTTTTTCTGAGCAAGTTCCCTGTCCTGGCCCTATTGGAAACACAGTAGAGTAGAAGAGTGCTCTTTTCTCAAAAGCAGAGTGTGTTTCTTGTAAGGCGAGCTAGCGTTGGTTTCCCACTCCTAAATGGAGTTGAATCACATGCAGATTCTGGTCGTACTTGCAAGAGTTGTTTTCTGGTAAGAAGAGTCACTATTGCGCTCCAATTTACATACACAGGGCAAATAGCACTGGCATCTGTTCCCAGCATGTAGTGTATTGGACAGATAGGAGCTACTATTCTTGTCAGTTTCCTAAGCAGAGATGAACTAGATATGGCCCGTGTGTGTAGGAAGCACAGTTCTTTTTTTCTGAGCAAGTTCACTGTCCTGGCCCTACAGGAAACACAGTAGAGTAGAAGAGTGCTCTTTTCTCAAAAGCAGAGTGTGTTTCTTGTAAGGCGAGCTAGCATTTGTTTCCCAGTCCTAAATGGAGTTGAATCACATGCAGTTTTTGTTCGTACCAGCAAGAGTTGTTTGCTAGTAAGGAAAGTCACTATTGTGCTCCCTTTGCCATACACAGTGCAAATAGCACTCGTGTCTGTTTCCAGCAAGTACAGTGTATTGGACTGAATAGGAGCTACTGTTCTTGTCAGTTTCCTAAGCAGAGTTGAACTAGATATGGCCCGTGTGTAGGAAGCACAGTTCTTTTGTTCTGAGCAAGCTCAGTGTTCGGAACCCATAGGAAACACAGTAGAGTAGAAGAGTGCTCTTTTCTCAAAAGCAGAGTGTGTTTCTTGAAAGGCGATCTAGTGTTTGTTTCCCAGTCAGAAATGGAGTTGAATCCCATGCAGTTTCTGGTCCTATGAGCAAGGGTTGTTTTCTGGTAAGAAGAGTCACTATTGTGCTCCCATTGTCATACACAGGGCAAATAGCACTGGAATCTGTTCCCAGCATGTACAGTGTAATGGACTGAAGAGAATCTACTGTTCTTGTCAGGTTCCTAAGCAGAATTGAACTAGATATGGCCGTGTGTGTTGGAAGCACAGTTCTTTTGTTCTGAGAAAGCTCAATGTTCGGACCCCATAGAAAACACAATAGAGTAGAAGAGTGCTCTTTTCTCAAAAGCAGAGTGTGTTTCTTGTAAGGTGAGCTAGCATTTGTTTCCCAGTCCTAAATGGAGTTGAATCACATGCAGTTTCTGGTCCTACGAGCAAGAGTTGTTTTCTGGTAAGGAAAGTCACTATTGCGCTCCCATTGCCATACACAGTGCAAATAGCACTCGCGTCTGTTCCCAGCAAGTACAGTGTATTGGACTGAAGAGGAGCTATTGTTCTTCTCAGTTTCCTAAGCAGAGTTGAACTAGATATGGCCCATGTGTATAAGAAGCACAGTTCTTTTGTTCTGAGAAAGCTCACTGTGCGACACCATAGGAACCACAATAGAGTAGAAGAGTGCTCTTTTCTCAAAAGCAGACTGTGTTTCTTGAAAGGCGAGCTAGTGTTTGTTTTCCAGTCAGAAATGTAGTTGAATCACATGCAGATTCTGGTCGTACGAGCAAGAGTTGTTTTCTGTAAAGAAGAGTCACTATTGCGCTCCAATTTACATACACAGGGCAAATAGCACTGGCATCTGTTCCCAGCAAGTACAGTGTATTGGACTGAAGAGGAGCTACTGTTCTTGTCAATTTCCTAAGCAGAGATGAACTAGATATGGCCCCTGTGTGTAGGAAGCACAGTTCTTTTTTTCTGAGCAAGTTCACTGTCCTGGACCTATAGGAAACACAGTAGAGTAGAAGAGTGCTCTTTTCTCAAAAGCAGAGTGTGTTTCTTGTATGGCGAGCTAGCGTTTGTTTCCCAGTCCTAAATGGAGTTGAATCACATGCAGTTTTTGGACCTACCAGCAAGAGTTGTTTGCTAGTAAGGAAAGTCACTATTGTGCTCCCTTTGCCATACACAGTGCAAATAGCACTCGCGTCTGTTTCCAGCAAGTACAGTGTATTGGACTGAAGAGGATCTACTGTTCTTGTCAGTTTCCTAAGCAGACTTGAACTAGATATGGCCCATGTGTAGGAAGCACAGTTCTTTTGTTCTGAGCAAGCTCAGTGTTCAGAACCCAAGGAAACACAGTAGAGTAGAAGAGTGCTCTTTTCTCAAAAGCAGAGTGTGTTTCTTTAAAGGCGAGGTAGTGTTTGTTTCCCAGTCAGAAATGGAGTTGAATCCCATGCAGTTTCTGGTCCTACGAGAAAGAGTTGTTTTCTGGTAATTAGAGTCACTATTGCGCTCCCATTGTCATACACAGGGTAAATAGCACTGGAATCTGTTCCCAGCATGTACAGTGTATTGGAGTGAAGAGGAGCTACTGTTCTTGTCAGTTTCCTAAGCAGAATTGAACTAGATATGGCCCCTGTGTGTAGGAAGCACAGTTCTTTTGTTCTGAGCAAGCTGACTGTTCTGGGCCTAAAGGAAACACAGTAGAGTAGAAGAGGGCTCTTTTCTCAAAAGCAGAGTGTGTTTCTTGTAAGGCGAGCTAGCGTTTGTTTCCCAGTCCTAAATGGAGTTGAGTTTCATGCAGTTTCTGGTCCTATGAGCAAGAGTAGTTTTCTGGTAAGAAGAGTCACTATTGCGCTCCCATTGTCATACACAGGGCAAATAGCACTGGCGTCTGTTCCCAGCATGTACAGTGTTTGGACTGAAGAGGATCTACTGTTCTTGAAATGTTCCTAAGCAGAATTGAACTAGATATTGCCGTGTGTGTAGGAAGCACAGTTCTTTTGTTCTGAGCAAGCTCACTGTTAGGTCCCCATAGGAAACACAGTAGAGTAGAGGAGTGCTCTTTTCTCAAAAGCAGAGTGTGTTTCTTGTACGGCGAGGTGGCGTTTGTTTCCCAGTCCTAAATGGAATTGAATCCCATGCAGTTTCTGGTCCTACGAGCAAGAGTTATTTTCTGGTAAGAAGAGTCACTATTGCGCTCCCATTGTCATACACAGGGCAAATAGCATTGTCGTCGGTTCCCAGCATGTACAGTGTAATGGACTGAAGAGAATCTACTGTTCTTGTCAGGTTCCTAAGCAGAATTGAACTAGATATGGCCGTGTGTGTTGGAAGCACAGTTCTTTTGTTCTGAGAAAGCTCAATGTTCGGACCCCATAGAAAACACAATAGAGTAGAAGAGTGCTCTTTTCTCAAAAGCAGAGTGTGTTTCTTGTAAGGTGAGCTAGCATTTGTTTCCCAGTCCTAAATGGAGTTGAATCACATGCAGTTTTTGGTCCTGCGAGCAAGAGGTGTTTTCTGTAAAGAAGAGTCACTATTGTGCTCCAATTAACATACACAGGGCAAATAGCACTGGCATCTGTTCCCAGCAAGTACACTGTATTGGACTGAATAGGAGCTACTGTTCTTGTCAATTTCCTAAGCAGAGATGAACTAGATATGGCCCCTGTGTGTAGGAAGCACAGTTCTTTTTTTCTGAGCAAGTTCACTGTCCTGGCCCTATAGGAAACACAGTAGAGTAGAAGAGTGCTCTTTTCTCAAAAGCAGAGTGTGTTTCTTGTAAGGCGAGCTAGCGTTTGTTTCCCAGTCCTAAATGGAGTTGAATCACATGCAGTTTTTGGTCCTACCAGCAAGAGTTGTTTGCTAGTAAGGAAAGTCACTATTGTGCTCCCTTAGCCATACACAGCGCATATAGCACTCGCGTCTGTTTCCAGCAAATACAGTGTGTTGGACTGAAGAGGATCTACTGTTCTTGTCAGTTTCCTAAGCAGAGTTGAACTAGATATGGCCCATGTGTAGGAAGCACAGTTCTTTTGTTCTGAGCAAGCTCAGTGTTCGGAACACATAGGAAACACAGTAGAGTAGAAGAGTGCGCTTTTCTCAAAAGCAGAGTGTGTTTCTTGAAAGGCGAGAGTGTTTGTTTCCCAGTAAGAAATGGAGTTGAATCCCATGCAGTTTCTGGTCCTATGAGCAAGAGTTGTTTTCTGGTAAGAAGAGTCACTATTGCGCTCCCATTGTCATACACAGGGCAAATAGAACTGGCATCTGTTCCCAGCATGTACAGTGTATTGGACTGAAGAGGAGCTGCTGTTCTTGTCAGTTTCCTAAGCAGAGTTGAACTAGATATGGCCCCTGTGTGTAGGAAGCACAGTTCTTTTTTTCTGAGCAAGCTGACTGTTCTGGGCCTAAAGGAAACACAGTAGAGTAGAAGAGTGCTCTTTTCTCAAAAGTAGAGTGTGTTTCTTGTAAGGCAAGCTAGCGTTTGTTTCCCAGTCCTAAATGGAGTTGAGTTACATGCAGTTTCTGGTCCTATGAGCAAGAGTTGTTTTCTGGTAAGAAGAGTCACTATTGCGCTCACATTTTCATACACAGGGCAAATAGCACTGGCGTCTGTTCCCAGCATGTACAGTGTTTGGACTGAAGAGGATCTACTGTTCTTGACAGGTTCCTAAGCAGAATTCAACTAGATATGGCCGTGTGTGTAGGAAGCACAGTTCTTTTGTTCTGAGCAAGCTCACTGTTCGGACCCCTTAGGAAACACAGTAGAGTAGAAGAGTGCACTTTTCTCAAAAGCAGAGTGTGTTTCTTGTAAGGCGAGCTAGCGTTTCTTTCCCAGTCCTAAATGGAATTGAATCACATACAGATTCTGGTCATATGAGCAAGAGTTGTTTTCTGTAAAGAAGAGTCACTATTGCGCTCCCATTTACATACACAGGGCAAATAGCACTGGCATCTGTTCCCAGAATGTACTGTGTATTGGACTGAAGAGGAGCTACTATTCTTGTCAGTTTCCTAAGCAGAGATGAACTAGATATGGCCCCTGTGTGTAGGAAGCACAGTTCTTTTTTTCTTAGCAAGTTCACTGTCTTGGCCCTATAGGAAACACAGTAGAGTAGAAGAGTGCTCTTTTCTCAAAAGCAGAGTGTGTTTCTTGTATGGCGAGGTAGCGTTTGTTTCCCAGTCCTAAAATAAGTTGAATCCCATGCAGTTTCTGGACCTATGAGCAAGAGTTGTTTTCTGGTAAGAAGAGTCACTATTATGCTCCCATTTTCATACACAGTTCAAATAGCACTTGCGTCTGCTCCCAGCAAGTACAATGTATTGTACTGAAGAGGATCTACTGTTCTTGTCAGTTTCCTAAGCAGAGGTGAACCAGATATGGCCCGTGTGTGTAGGAAGCATAGGTTTTTTTTTCTGAGCAAGCTCACTGTTCGGACCCCATAGGAAACACAGTAGAATAGTAGAGTGCCCTTTTCTCAAAAGCAGAGTGTGTTACTTGTAAGGCGAGCTAGCGTTTGTTTCCCAGTCCTAAATGGAGATGAATCACATGCAGTTTCTGTTCCTATGAGCAAGAGTTGTTTTCTGGTAAGAAGAGTCACTATTGCGTTCCCATTGTCATACACAGGGCAAATAGCACTGGCTTCGGTTCTCAGCATGTACAGTGTATTGGCCTGAAGAGGATCTACTGTTCTTGTCAGGTTCCTAAGCAGAGTTGAACTAGATATGGCCCGTGTGTGTAGGAAGCACAGTTCTTTTGTTCTGAGCAAGCTCACTGTTTGGACCCCGTAGGAATCACAGTAGAGTAGAAGAGTGCTCGTTTCTCAAAAGCAGAGTGTGTTTCTGGTAAGGCGAGCTAGCGTTTGTTTTCCAGTCCTAAATGGAGTTGAATCACATGCAGTTTTTGGTCCTATGAGCAAGAGTTGTTTTCTGGTAAGGAATGTCACTATTGTGCTCTCATTTCCATACACAGTGCAAATAGCACTCGCGTCTGTTTCCAGCATGTACAGTGTATTGGACTGAAGAAGAGCTACTTTTCTTCTCAGTTTCCTAAGCAGAGTTCAACTAGATATGGCCCGTGTGTGTAGGAAGTATAATTCTTTTGTTCTGAGCAAGCTCACTGTTCTGGCCCTATAAGAAACACAGTAGAGTAGAAGAGTGCTCTTTTCTCAAAAGCAGAGTGTGTTTCTTGTAAGGCGAGCTAGCGTTTGTTTCCCAGTCCTAAATGGAGTTGAATCACATGCAGTTTGTGGTTGTATGAGCAAGAGTAGTTTTCTGATAAGAAGAGTCACTATTGCGCTCCCATTGCCATACACAGTGCAAATAGCACTCGCGTCTGTTCCCAGCAAGTACAGTGTATTGGACTGAAGAGAAGCTAATGTTCTTGTCAGTTTCCTAAGCAGAGTTTTACTAAATATGGCCCGTGTGTGTAGAAAGCACAGTTCTTTTGTTCCGAGCAAGCTCACTGTTCGGACCTCATAGGAAACACAATAGAGTAGAAGAGTGCTCTTTTCTCAAAAGCAGAGTGTGTTTCTTGTAAGGCGAGCTAGCATTTGTTTCCTTGTCCTAAATGGAGTTGAATCACATGCAGTTTCTGTTCCTATGAGCAAGAGATGTTTTCTGGTAAGGAAAGTCACTATTGAGCTCCATTGCCGTACACAGTTCAAGTAGCAATTGCGTCTGTTCCCAGCAAGTACAGTGTATTGGACTGAAGAGGAGCTACTCTTCTTGTCAGTTTCCTAAGCAGAATTGAATTAGATATGGCCGTGTGTGTAGGAAGCACAGTTCTTTTGTTCTGAGCATGCTCACTGTTCGGACCCCATATGAAACACAGTAGAGAAGAAGAGTGCTCTTTTCTCAAAAGCAGAGTGTGTTTCTTGTAAGACGAGCTAGCGTTTGTTTCCCAGTCCTAAATGGAGTTGAGTCACATGCAGTTTGTGGTCCTACGAGCAAGAGTTGTTTTCTGGTAAGAAAAATCACTATTGCGCTCCCATTGCCATACACAATACAAATAGCACTCGCGTCTGTTCCCAGAAAGTACACTGTATTGAACTGAAGAGGAGCTACTGTTCTTGTCATTTTCCTAAGAGGAGTTGAACCAGATATGGCCCATGTGTGTAGGAAACACAGTTCTTTTGTTCTGAGCAAGCTCACTGTTCGGACCCATAGGAAACACAATAGAGTAGAAGAGTGCTCTTTTCTCAAAAGCAGAGTGTGTTTTTTGTAAGGCGAGCTAGCGTTTGTTTCCCAGTCTTAAATGGACTTGATTCACATGCAGTTTCTGGTCCTACGAGCAAGAGATGTTTTCTGGTAAGGATAGTCACTATTGCGCTCCCATTGCCATACACAGTTCAAATAGCTCATGCGTCTGTTCCCAGCAAGTACAGTGTATTGGACTGAAGAGGAGCTACTGTTCTTGTCAGTTTCCTAAGCAGAGTTGAACCAGATATGGCCCGTGTGTGTAGGAAGCACAAGTCTTTTGTTCAGAGCAAGCTCACTGTTCGGACCCCATAGGAAACACAGTAGAGTAGAAGAGTGCCCTTTTCTCAAAAGCAGAGTGTGTTTCTTATAAGGCTAGCTAGCGTTTGTTTCCCAGTCCTAAATGGAGTTGAATCACATGCAGTTTCTGTTCCTATGAGCAAGAGCTGTTTTCTGGTAAGAAGAGTCACTATTTCGCTCCCATTGTCATTCACAGGGCAAATAGCACTGGCATCGGTTCCCAGCATGTACAGTGTATTGGACTGAAGAGGATCTACTGTTCTTGACAGGTTCCTAACCAGAGTTGTACTAGATATGGCCCGTGTGTGTAGGAAGCACAGTTCTTTTGTTCTGAGCAAGCTCACTGTTCGGACCCCATAGGAAACACAGTAGAGTAGAAGAGTGCTCTTTTCTCAAAAGCAGAGTGTGTTTCTTGTAACGCGAGCTAGCGTTTGTTTCCCAGTCCTAAATGGAGTTGAGTCACATGCAGTTTTTGGTCCAACGAGCAAGAGTAGTTTTCTGGTAAGAAGAGTAGTCACTATTGGGATCCCATTGTCATACACAGGGCACATAGCACTCACGTATGTTCCCAGCATGTACAGTGTATTGGACTGAAAAGGATCTATTGGTCTTACAGTTTCCTAAGCAGAATTGAACTAGATATGGCCATGTATGTAGGAAGCAAAGTTCTTTTGTTCTGAGCAAGCTCTCTGTTCTGGCCCTATAGGAAACACAGTAGAGTAGAAGTGTGCTCTTTTCTCAAAAGCAGAGTGTGTTTCTTGTAAGGCGAGCTAGCGTTTCTTTCCCAGTCCTAAATGGAGTTGAATCACATGCAGTTTTTGGTCCTATGAGCAAAAGTTGTTTTCTGGTAAGGAAAATCACTATTGTGCTCTCATTGCCATACACAGTGCAAATTGCACTCACGTCTGTTCCCAGCATGTACAGTGTATTGGACTGAAGAAGAGCTACTTCTCTTCTCTGTTTCCTAAGCAGAGTTGAACTAGATATGGCCCGTGTGTAGGAAGTACAGTTCTTTTGTTCTGAGCAAGCTCACTGTTCTGGCCCTATAAGAAACACAGTAGAGTAGAAGAGTGCTCTTTTCTCAAAAGCAGAGGTGTGTTTCTTGTAAGGTGAGCTGGCGTTTGTTTTCCCAGTCCTAAATGGAGTTGAATCACATGCAGTTTCTGGTCCTACGAGCAAGAGTAGTTTTTCTGATAAGCAGAGTCACTATTGCGCTACCATTGCCATACACAGTGCAAATAGCACTGGCGTCGGTTCCCAGCATGTACAGTGTATTGGACTGAAGAGAATCTACTGTTCTTGTCAGGTTCCTAAGCAGAATTGAACTAGATATGGCCATGTGTGTGGGAAGCACAGTTCTTTTGTTCTGAGCAAGCTCACTCTTCGGACTCCATAAGAAACACAATAGGAGTAGAAGAGTGCTCTTTTCTCAAAAGCAGAGTGTGTTTTATTGTAAGGCTAGCTAGCGTTTGTTTTCTCAGTCTTAAATGGAGTTGAAATACATGCAGTTTCTGGTCCTACGAGCAAGAGATGTTTTCTGGTAAGGAAAGTCACTATTGCGCTCCAATTGCCATACACAGTTCAAATAGCACTTGCGTCTGTTCCCAGCAAGTACAGTGTATTGGACTGAAAAGGAGCTACTCTTCTTGTCTGTTTCCTAAGCAGAGTTGAACCAGAAATGGCCCGTGTGTGTAGGAAGCACAGTTCTTTTGTTCTGAGCAAGCTCACTGTTCTGGCTCTATAAGAAAACACAGTAGAGTAGAAGAGTGCTCTTTTCTCAAAAGCACAGTGTGTTTCTTTTAAGGCGAGCTAGCGTTTGTTTCCCAGTCCTAAATGGAGTTGAATCACATGCAGTTTCTGTGCCTATGAGCAAGAGTTGTTTTCTGGTAAGAAGAGGCACTATTGTGTTCCCATTGCCATACACAGGGCAAATAGCACTGGCGTCGGTTCCCAGCATGTACAGTGTATTGGACTGAAGAGGAGCTACTGTTGTTGTCAGGTTCCTAAGAAGAGTTTGAACTAGATATGGCCCGTGTGTGTAGGAAGCACAGTTCTTTTGTTCTGAGCAAGCTCACTGTTCGGACCCCATAAGAAACACAGTAGAGTAGAAGAGTGCTCTTTTCTCAAAAGCAGAGTGCGTTTCTTGTAAGGCGAGCTAGCGTTTCTTTCCTAGTCCTAAATTGAGTTGAATCACATGCAGTTTGGTCCTATGAGCAAGAGTTGATTTCTGGTAAGGAATGTCACTATTGTGCTCTAATTGCCATACACAGTTGCAAATAGCACTCGCGTCTGTTCCCAGCATGTACAGTGTATTGGACTGAAGAAGAGCTACTTTTCTTCTCAGTTTCCTAAGCAGAGTTGAGCTAGATATGGCCCGTGTGTGTACGAAGTACAGTTCTTTTGTTCTGAGCAAGCTCACTGTTCTGGCCCTATAAGAAACACAGTAGAGTAGAAGAGTGCTCTTTTCTCAAAAGCAGAGTGTGTTTCTTGTAAGGCGAGCTGGCGTTTGTTTCCCAGTCCTAAATGGAGTTGAATCACAAGCAGTTTCTGGTCCTACGAGCAAGAGTAGTTTTCTGATAAGAAGAGTCACTATTGCGCTCCCATTGCCATACACAGTGCAAATAGCACTCGCGTCTGTTCCCAGCAAGTACAGTGTATTGGACTGAAGAGGAGCTACTGTTCTTGTCAGTTTCCTAAGCAGAGTTGAACTAGATATGGCCCGTGTGTGTAGGAAGCACAGTTCTTTTGTTCTGAGCAAGCTCACTGTTCGGACACCATAGGAAACACAGTAGAGTAGATGAGTGCTCTTTTCTCAAAAATCAGATTGTGTTTCTTGCAAGGCGAGCCAGCGTTTTTTTTCCCAGTCCTAAATGGAGTTGAATCCCATGCAGTTTCTGGTCCTACGAGCAAGAGTTGTTTTCTGGTAAGAAGAGTAACTATTGCACTCCCATTGTCATGCACAGGGCAAATAGCACTGGCGTCGGTTCCCAGCATGTACAGTTTATTGGACTGAAGAGAATCTCCTGTTCTTGTCAGGTTCCTAAGCAGAATTGAACTAGATATGGCCATGTGTGTAGGAAGCACAGTTCTTTTGTTCTGAGCAAGCTCAATGTTCGGACCCCATAGGAAACACAGTAGACTAGAAGAGTGCTCTTTTCTCCAAAGCAGAGTGTGTTTCTTGTAAGGCGAGCTAGCGTTTGTTTTCCAGTCCTAAATGGAGTTGAATCACATGCAGTTTTTGGTCCTATGAGAAAGAGTTGTTTTCTTGCTAAGGAATGTCACTATGTGCTCTAATTGCCATAAACAGTGCAAATAGCACTCGCGTCTGTTCCCAGCATGTACAGTGTATTGGACTGAAGAAGAGCTGCTTTTCTTCTCAGTTTCCTTAGCAGAGTTGAACTAGATATGGCCCGTGTGTGTAGGAAGTACAGTTCTTTTGTTATGAGCAAGCTCACTGTTCTGGCTCTATAAGAAACACAGTAGAGTAGAAGAGTGCTCTTTTCTCAAAAGCAGAGCGTGTTGTTTCTTGTAAGGCAAGCTGGCGTTTGTTTCCCAGTCCTAAATGGAGTTGAATCCCATGCAATTTCTAGTCCTATGAGCAAGAGTAGTTTTCTGATAAGAAGAGTCACTATTGCGCTCCCATTGCCATACACTGTGCAAATAGCACTTGCGTCTGTTCCCAGCAAGTACAGTGTATTGGACTGAAGAGGAGTTACTCTTCTTGTCAGTTTCCTAAGCAGAATTGAACCAGATATGGCCATGTGTGTAGGAAGCACAGGTCTTTTGTTGTGAGCAAGCTCACTGTTCGGACCCCATAGGGAAACACAGTAGAGTAGAAGAGTGCCCTTTTCTCAAAAACAGAGTGTGTTTTCTTGTAAGGCGAGCTAGCGTTTGTTTCCCAGTCCTAAATGGAGTTGAATCACATGCAGTTTCTGTTTCCTATGAGCAAGAGTTGTTTTCTGGTAAGAAGAGTCACTATTGCGTTTCCCATTGTCATACACATAGCAAATAGCACTGGCGTCGACTCCCAGCATGTACAGTGTATTGGACTGAAGAGGATCTACTGTTCTTGTCAGGTTCCTAAGCAGAATTGAACTAGATATGTCCGTGGGTGTAGGAAGCACATTTTTCTTGTTCTGATCAAGCTCACTGTTCTGGCCCTATAGGAAACACAGTAGAGTAGAAGTGTGCTCTTTTCTCAAAAGCAGAGTGTGTTTCTTGTAAGGCGAGCTAGCGTTTTTTTCCCAGTCCTAAATGGAGTTGAATCACGTGCAGTTTTTGGTCCTATGAGCAAGAGCTGTTTTCTTGTAAGGAGTGTGACTGTTGTGCTCTAATTGCCATACACAGTGCAAATTGCACTCGCGTCTGTTCCCAGGATGTACAGTGTATTAGACTGAAGAAGAGCTACTATTCTTGTCAGTTTCCTAAGCAGAGTTGAACTAGATATGGCCCGTGTGTGTAGGAAGTACAGTTCTTTTGTTCTGAGCAAGCTCACTGTTCTGGCCCTATAAGAAACACAGTAGAGTACAAGAGTGCTCTTTTCTCAAAAGCAGAGTGTGTTTCTTGTAAGGCGAGCTGGCTTTTGTTTACCAGTCCTAAATGGAGTTGAGTCACATGCAGTTTCTGGTCCTACGAGCAAGAGTTGTTTTCTGGTAAGAAGAGTCACTATTGCTCTCCCATTGCCATACACAGTACAAATAGCACTCGCGTCTGTTCCCAGCAAGTACAGTGAATTGGACTGAAGGGGAGCTACTCTTCTTGTCATTTTCCTAAGCAGAGTTGAACTAGGCATGGCCCGTGTGTGTAGGAAGCACAGTTCTTTTGTTCTGAACAAGCTCACTGTTCTGGCCCTATAGAAAACAAGTTAAAGTAGAAGAGTGCTCTTTTCTCAAAAGCAGAGTGTGTTTCTTGTAAGAGGAGCTAGTGTTTCTTTCCCAGTCCTAAATGGAGTTGAATCCCATGCAGTTTCTGGTCCTACGAGCAAGAGTTGTTTTCTGGTAAGAAGAGTCACTATTGCGCTCCCATTGTCATACACAGGGCAAATAGCACTGGCATCTGTTCCCAGCATGTACAGTGTATTGGACTGAAGAGGATCTACTGTTCTTGTCAGTTTCCTAAGCAGAATTGAACTAGATATCGCCGTGTGTGTAGGAAGCACAGTTCTTTTGTTGTGAGCCAGCTCAATGTTCTGGCCCTATAGAAAACACAGAGTAGAAGAGTGCTCTTTTATCAAAAGCAGAGTGTGTTTCTTGTAAGGCGAGCTAGCGTTTGTTTCCCAGTCCTAAATGGAGTTGAATCACATGCAGGATCTGGTCCTATGAGCAAGAGTAGTTTTCTGTTAAGAAGAGTCACTATTTTGCTCCCATTGTATACACAGTTCAAATAGCACTCATGTCTGTTCCCAACAAGTACAGTGTATTGGACTGAAGAGGAGCTACTGTTCTTGTCAGTTTCCTAAGCAGAGTTGAACTAGATATGGCCTGTGTGTGGAGGAAGTACAATTCTTTTGTTCTGAGCAAGTTCACTGTTCGGAACCCATAGGAAACACAGTAGAGTAGAAGAGTGCCCTTTTCTCAAAAGCAGCGTGTGTTTCTTGTAAGGCGAGCTAGTGTTTGTTTCCCAGCCAGAAATGGAGTTGAATCACATGCAGTTTTTGGTCCTATGATCAAGAGTTGTTTTTGGTAAGAAGAGTCACTATTACGCTCCCATTGCCATACACAGTGCAAATAGCACTCACTTCTGTTCCAGCAAGTACAGTGTATTGGACTGAAGAGGAGCTACTGTTCTTGTCAGATTTTTAAGCAGAGTTGAACTAGATATGGCCCTTTGTGGAGGAAGCACAGTTCTTTTGTTGTGAGCCAGCTCACTGTTCTGGCCCTACAGGAAACACAGTAGAGTAGAAGAGTGCTCTTTTCTCAAAAGCAGAGTGTGTTTCTTGTAAGGCGAGCTAGTGTTTGTTTCTCAGTCCTAAACGGATTTGTGTCACATGCAGTTTCTGCTCGTATGAGCAAGAGTTGTTTTCTGGTAAGAAGAGTCACTATTGCACTCCCACTGCAATACACACTGCAAAAAGCACTCATGTCTATTCCCAGCAGTACAGTGTATTGGACTGAAGATGAGCTACTGTTCATTTCAGTTTCCTAAGCAGAGTTGAACTAGATATGGCCCGTGTGTGTAGGAAGATCAGTTCTTTTGTTCTGAGCAAGCTCACTGTTCTGACTCTACAGGAAACACAGTGGAGTAGAAGAGTGCTCTTTTCTCAAAAGCAGAGTGTGTTTCTTGTAAGGAGAGCTAGCGTTTGTTTCCCAGTCCTAAATGGAGTTGAATCACATGCAGTTTCTATTCCTATGAGCAAGAGTTGTTTTCTGGTAATAAGAGTAACTATTGCGCTCCCATTGCCATACACAGTGCAAATGGCACTCGCGTCTGTTACCAGCAAGTACAGTGTATTGTACTGAAGAGGACCTACAGTTCTTGTCAATTTCCTAAGCAGAGTTGAACTAGATATGGCCCATGTGAGTAGGAAGCACAGTTCATTTGTTCTGAGTAAGCTCACTGTTCGGACCCCTTAGGAAACCCAGTGAGTAGAAGAGTGCTCTTTTCTCAAAAGCAGAGTGTGTTTCTTGTAAGGCGAGCTAGCGTTTGTTTCCCAGTCCTAAATGGGGTTGAATCACATGCAGTTTCTGGACCTAAGAGCAAGAGTTGTTTTCTGGTAAGGAAAGTCACTATTGTGCTCCCATTGCCGTACACAGTGCAAATAGCACTCGAGTCTGTTCCCAGCAAGTATAGTGTATTGGACTGAAGAGGAGCTACTGTTCTTGTCAGTTTCCTAAGCAGAGTTGAACTAGATATGGCCTGTGTGTGTAGGAAGCACACTTCTTTTGTTTTTAGCAAGCTCACTGTTCTGGCCCTCTAAGAAACACAGTACAGTAGAAGAGTGCTCTTTTCTCAAAAGCAGTGTGTTTCTTGTAAGGCGAGCAAGCGTTTGTTTCCCAGTCCTAAATGAGGTTGAATCACATGCAGTATCTGGTCCTACGAGCAAGAGTTGTTTTCTGGTAAGAAGAGTCACTATGCGTTCCCATTGCCATACACAGTGCAAATAGCACTCACTTCTGTTCCAGCAAGTACAGTGTATTGGACTGAAGAGGAGCTACTGTTCTTGTCAGTTTTTTAAGCAGTGTTGAACTAGATATGGCCCGTGTGTGGAGGAAGCACAGTTCTTTTGTTGTGAGCCAGCTAACTGTTCTGGCCCTACAGGAAACACAGTAGAGTAGAAGAGTGCTCTTTTCTCAAAAGCAGAGTGTGTTTCTTGTAAGGCGAGCTAGTGTTTGTTTCTCAGTCCTAAATGGAGTTGAATCACATGCAGTTTTTGGTCCTACCAGCAAGAGTTGTTTTCTGTTAAGGAAAGTCACTATTGCGCTCCCATTCCCTTACACAGTGCAAATAGCACTCGCGTCTGTTCCCAGCAAGTATAGTGTATTGGACTGAAGAGGAGCTTCTGTTCTTGTCGGTTTCCTAAGCAGAGTTGAACTAGATATGACCCGTGTGTGTAGGAAGCACAGTTCTTTTGTTCTGAGCAAACTCACTGTTCGGACCCCATAGGAAACCCAGTAGAGTAGATGAGTGCTCTTTTCTCAAAAGCAGAGTATGTTTCTTGTAAGGCGGGCTAGTGTTTGTTTCTCAGTCCTAAACGGAGTTTTGTCACATGCAGTTTCTGCTCGTATGAGCAAGAGTTGTTTTCTAGTAAGAAGAGTCACTATTGCACTCCCACTGCAATACACAGTGCAAAAAGCACTCATGTCTATTCCCAGCAGTACAGTGTATTGGACTGAAGAGGAGCTACTGTTCTTTTCAGTTTCCTAAGCAGAGTTGAACTAGATATGGCCCGTGTGTGTAGGAAGCACAGTTCTTTTGTTCTGAGCAAGCTCTCTGTTCTGGCTCTACAGGAAACACAGTGGAGTAGAAGAGTGCTCTTTTCTCAAAAGCAGAGTGTGTTTCTTGTAAGGAGAGCTAGCGTTTGTTTCCCAGTCCTAAATGGAGTTGAATCACATGCAGTTTCTATTCCTATGAGCAAGAGTTGTTTTCTGGTAAGAAGAGTCACTATTGTGCTCCCATTGCCATACACAGTGCAAATGGCACTTGCGTCTGTTACCAGCAAGTACAGTGTATTGGACTGAAGAGGAGCTACAGTTCTTGTCAATTTCCTAAGCAGAGTTGAACTAGATATGGCCAATGTGAGTAGGAAGCACAGTTCATTTGTTCTGAGTAAGCTCACTGTTCTGACCCTATAGGAAACACATGAGAGTAGAAGAGTGCTCTTTTCTCAAAAGAAGATTGTGTTTCTTGTAAGTCGAACTAGCGTTTGTTTCCCAGTCCTAAATGGAGTTGAATCCCATGCAGTTTCTGGTCCTATGAGCAAGAGTTGTTTTCTGGTAAGAAGAGTCACTGTTGTGCTCCCATTGAGATACACAGTGCAAATAGCACTCGCCTCTGTTCCCAGCAAGTACAGTGTATTGGACTGAAGAGGAGCTACTGTTCTTGTCAGTTTCCTAAGCAGAGTTGAACTAGATATGGCCCGTGTGTGTAGGAAACACAATTCTTTTGTTCTGAGCAAGCTCACTGTTCTGGCCCTATAGGAAACACAGTAGAGTAGAAGAGTGCTCTTTTCTCAAAAGCAGAGTGTGTTTCTTGTAAGGTTAGCTAGCCTTTGTTTCCCAGTCCTAAATGGAGTTGAATCACATGCAGTTTCTATTCCTATGAGCAAGAGTTGTTTTCTGGTAAGAAGAGTCTCTATTGCGCTCCCATTGTGATACACAGGGCAAATAGCACTGGCGTCTGTTCCCAGCATGTACAGTGTATTGGACTGAAGAGGATCTATTGTTCTTGTCAGTTTCCTAAGCAGAGTTGAACTAGATATGGCCCGTGTGTGTAGGAAGCACAGTTCTTTTGTTCTCAGCAAGCTCACTGTTCGGACCCCATAGGAAACACAGTAGAGTAGAAGAGTGCACTTTTCTCCAAAGCAGAGTGTGTTTCTTGTAAGGCAACATAGCGTTTGTTTCCCAGTTAAATGGAGTTGAATCACATGCAGTTTCTGGTCCTACGAGCAAGAGTTGTTTTCTGGTAAGAAGAGTCACTATTGCTCTCCCATTGCCATACACAGTACAAATAGCACTCGCGTCTGTTCCCAGCAAGTACAGTGAATTGGACTGAAGGGGAGCTACTCTTCTTGTCATTTTCCTAAGCAGAGTTGAACTAGGCATGGCCCGTGTGTGTAGGAAGCACAGTTCTTTTGTTCTGAACAAGCTCACTGTTCTGGCCCTATAGAAAACAAGTTAAAGTAGAAGAGTGCTCTTTTCTCAAAAGCAGAGTGTGTTTCTTGTAAGAGGAGCTAGTGTTTCTTTCCCAGTCCTAAATGGAGTTGAATCCCATGCAGTTTCTGGTCCTACGAGCAAGAGTTGTTTTCTGGTAAGAAGAGTCACTATTGCGCTCCCATTGTCATACACAGGGCAAATAGCACTGGCATCTGTTCCCAGCATGTACAGTGTATTGGACTGAAGAGGATCTACTGTTCTTGTCAGTTTCCTAAGCAGAATTGAACTAGATATCGCCGTGTGTGTAGGAAGCACAGTTCTTTTGTTGTGAGCCAGCTCAATGTTCTGGCCCTATAGAAAACACAGAGTAGAAGAGTGCTCTTTTCTCAAAAGCAGATTGTGTTTCTTGCAAGGCGAGCTAGCCTTTTTTTTTCCCAGTCCTAAATGGAGTTGAATCCCATGCAGTTTCTGGTCCTAAGAGCAAGAGTTGTTTTCTGGTAAGAAGAGTAACTATTGCACTCCCATTGTCATACACAGGGCAAATAGCACTGGCGTCGGTTCCCAGCATGTACAGTTTATTGGACTGAAGAGAATCTCCTGTTCTTGTCAGGTTCCTAAGCAGAATTGAACTAGATATGGCCATGTGTGTAGGAAGCACAGTTCTTTTGTTCTGAGCAAGCTCAATGTTCGGACCCCATAGGAAACACAGTAGAGTAGAAGAGTGCTCTTTTCTCAAAAGCAGAGTGTGTTTCTTGTAAGGCGAGCTAGCGTTTGTTTTCCAGTCCTAAATGGAGTTGAATCACATGCAGTTTTTGGTCCTATTAGAAAGAGTTGTTTTCTTGTAAGGAATGTCACTATTGTGCTCTAATTGCCATAAACAGTGCAAATAGCACTCGCGTCTGTTCCCAGCATGTACAGTGTATTGGACTGAAGAAGAGCTGCTTTTCTTCTCAGTTTCCTTAGCAGAGTTGAACTAGATATGGCCCGTGTGTGTAGGAAGTACGGTTCTTTTGTTATGAGCAAGCTCACTGTTCTGGCTCTATAAGAAACACAGTAGAGTAGAAGAGTGCTCTTTTCTCAAAAGCAGAGCGTGTTGTTTCTTGTAAGGCAAGCTGGCGTTTGTTTCCCAGTCCTAAATGGAGTTGAATCCCATGCAATTTCTAGTCCTATGAGCAAGAGTAGTTTTCTGATAAGAAGAGTCACTATTGCGCTCCCATTGCCATACACTGTGCAAATAGCACTTGCGTCTGTTCCCAGCAAGTACAGTGTATTGGACTGAAGAGGAGTTACTCTTCTTGTCAGTTTCCTAAGCAGAATTGAACCAGATATGGCCATGTGTGTAGGAAGCACAGGTCTTTTGTTGTGAGCAAGCTCACTGTTCGGACCCCATAGGAAACACAGTAGAGTAGAAGAGTGCCCTTTTCTCAAAAACAGAGTGTGTTTCTTGTAAGGCGAGCTAGCGTTTGTTTCCCAGTCCTAAATGGAGTTGAATCACATGCAGTTTCTGTTCCTATGAGCAAGAGTTGTTTTCTGGTAAGAAGAGTCACTATTGCGTTCCCATTGTCATACACATAGCAAATAGCACTGGCGTCGACTCCCAGCATGTACAGTGTATTGGACTGAAGAGGATCTACTGTTCTTGTCAGGTTCCTAAGCAGAATTGAACTAGATATGTCCGTGGGTGTAGGAAGCACATTTTTCTTGTTCTGATCAAGCTCACTGTTCTGGCCCTATAGGAAACACAGTAGAGTAGAAGTGTGCTCTTTTCTCAAAAGCAGAGTGTGTTTCTTGTAAGGCGAGCTAGCGTTTTTTTCCAAGTCCTAAATGGAGTTGAATCACGTGCAGTTTTTGGTCCTATGAGCAAGAGCTGTTTTCTTGTAAGGAGTGTGACTGTTGTGCTCTAATTGCCATACACAGTGCAAATTGCACTCGCGTCTGTTCCCAGGATGTACAGTGTATTAGACTGAAGAAGAGCTACTATTCTTGTCAGTTTCCTAAGCAGAGTTGAACTAGATATGGCCCGTGTGTGTAGGAAGTACAGTTCTTTTGTTCTGAGCAAGCTCACTGTTCTGGCCCTATAAGAAACACAGTAGAGTACAAGAGTGCTCTTTTCTCAAAAGCAGAGTGTGTTTCTTGTAAGGCGAGCTGGCTTTTGTTTACCAGTCCTAAATGGAGTTGAGTCACATGCAGTTTCTGGTCCTACGAGCAAGAGTTGTTTTCTGGTAAGAAGAGTCACTATTGCTCTCCCATTGCCATACACAGTACAAATAGCACTCGCGTCTGTTCCCAGCAAGTACAGTGAATTGGACTGAAGGGGAGCTACTCTTCTTGTCATTTTCCTAAGCAGAGTTGAACTAGGCATGGCCCGTGTGTGTAGGAAGCACAGTTCTTTTGTTCTGAACAAGCTCACTGTTCTGGCCCTATAGAAAACAAGTTAAAGTAGAAGAGTGCTCTTTTCTCAAAAGCAGAGTGTGTTTCTTGTAAGAGGAGCTAGTGTTTCTTTCCCAGTCCTAAATGGAGTTGAATCCCATGCAGTTTCTGGTCCTACGAGCAAGAGTTGTTTTCTGGTAAGAAGAGTCACTATTGCGCTCCCATTGTCATACACAGGGCAAATAGCACTGGCATCTGTTCCCAGCATGTACAGTGTATTGGACTGAAGAGGATCTACTGTTCTTGTCAGTTTCCTAAGCAGAATTGAACTAGATATCGCCGTGTGTGTAGGAAGCACAGTTCTTTTGTTGTGAGCCAGCTCAATGTTCTGGCCCTATAGAAAACACAGAGTAGAAGAGTGCTCTTTTATCAAAAGCAGAGTGTGTTTCTTGTAAGGCGAGCTAGCGTTTGTTTCCCAGTCCTAAATGGAGTTGAATCACATGCAGGATCTGGTCCTATGAGCAAGAGTAGTTTTCTGTTAAGAAGAGTCACTATTTTGCTCCCATTGTATACACAGTTCAAATAGCACTCATGTCTGTTCCCAACAAGTACAGTGTATTGGACTGAAGAGGAGCTACTGTTCTTGTCAGTTTTTTAAGCAGAGTTGAACTAGATATGGCCTGTGTGTGGAGGAAGTACAATTCTTTTGTTCTGAGCAAGCTCACTGTTCGGAACCCATAGGAAACACAGTAGAGTAGAAGAGTGCCCTTTTCTCAAAAGCAGCGTGTGTTTCTTGTAAGGCGAGCTAGTGTTTGTTTCCCAGTCCTAAATGGAGTTGAATCACATGCAGTTTTTGGTCCTATGATCAAGAGTTGTTTTTGGTAAGAAGAGTCACTATTACGCTCCCATTGCCATACACAGTGCAAATAGCACTCACTTCTGTTCCAGCAAGTACAGTGTATTGGACTGAAGAGGAGCTACTGTTCTTGTCAGATTTTTAAGCAGAGTTGAACTAGATATGGCCCTTTGTGGAGGAAGCACAGTTCTTTTGTTGTGAGCCAGCTCACTGTTCTGGCCCTACAGGAAACACAGTAGAGTAGAAGAGTGCTCTTTTCTCAAAAGCAGAGTGTGTTTCTTGTAAGGCGAGCTAGTGTTTGTTTCTCAGTCCTAAACGGATTTGTGTCACATGCAGTTTCTGCTCGTATGAGCAAGAGTTGTTTTCTGGTAAGAAGAGTCACTATTGCACTCCCACTGCAATACACACTGCAAAAAGCACTCATGTCTATTCCCAGCAGTACAGTGTATTGGACTGAAGATGAGCTACTGTTCATTTCAGTTTCCTAAGCAGAGTTGAACTAGATATGGCCCGTGTGTGTAGGAAGCTCAGTTCTTTTGTTCTGAGCAAGCTCACTGTTCTGACTCTACAGGAAACACAGTGGAGTAGAAGAGTGCTCTTTTCTCAAAAGCAGAGTGTGTTTCTTGTAAGGAGAGCTAGCGTTTGTTTCCCAGTCCTAAATGGAGTTGAATCACATGCAGTTTCTATTCCTATGAGCAAGAGTTGTTTTCTGGTAATAAGAGTAACTATTGTGCTCCCATTGCCATACACAGTGCAAATGGCACTCGCGTCTGTTACCAGCAAGTACAGTGTATTGGACTGAAGAGGAGCTACAGTTCTTGTCAATTTCCTAAGCAGAGTTGAACTAGATATGGCCCATGTGAGTAGGAAGCACAGTTCATTTGTTCTGAGTAAGCTCACTGTTCGGACCCCTTAGGAAACCCAGTGAGTAGAAGAGTGCTCTTTTCTCAAAAGCAGAGTGTGTTTCTTGTAAGGCGAGCTAGCGTTTGTTTCCCAGTCCTAAATGGGGTTGAATCACATGCAGTTTCTGGACCTAAGAGCAAGAGTTGTTTTCTGGTAAGGAAAGTCACTATTGTGCTTCCATTGCCGTACACAGTGCAAATAGCACTCGAGTCTGTTCCCAGCAAGTATAGTGTATTGGACTGAAGAGGAGCTACTGTTCTTGTCAGTTTCCTAAGCAGAGTTGAACTAGATATGGCCTGTGTGTGTAGGAAGCACACTTCTTTTGTTTTTAGCAAGCTCACTGTTCTGGCCCTCTAAGAAACACAGTACAGTAGAAGAGTGCTCTTTTCTCAAAAGCAGTGTGTTTCTTGTAAGGCGAGCAAGCGTTTGTTTCCCAGTCCTAAATGAGGTTGAATCACATGCAGTATCTGGTCCTACGAGCAAGAGTTGTTTTCTGGTAAGAAGAGTCACTATGCGTTCCCATTGCCATACACAGTGCAAATAGCACTCACTTCTGTTCCAGCAAGTACAGTGTATTGGACTGAAGTGGAGCTACTCTTCTTGTCAGTTTTTTAAGCAGTGTTGAACTAGATATGGCCCGTGTGTGGAGGAAGCACAGTTCTTTTGTTGTGAGCCAGCTAACTGTTCTGGCCCTACAGGAAACACAGTAGAGTAGAAGAGTGCTCTTTTCTCAAAAGCAGAGTGTGTTTCTTGTAAGGCGAGCTAGTGTTTGTTTCTCAGTCCTAAATGGAGTTGAATCACATGCAGTTTTTGGTCCTACCAGCAAGAGTTGTTTTCTGTTAAGGAAAGTCACTATTGCGCTCCCATTCCCTTACACAGTGCAAATAGCACTCGCGTCTGTTCCCAGCAAGTATAGTGTATTGGACTGAAGAGGAGCTTCTGTTCTTGTCGGTTTCCTAAGCAGAGTTGAACTAGATATGACCCGTGTGTGTAGGAAGCACAGTTCTTTTGTTCTGAGCAAACTCACTGTTCGGACCCCATAGGAAACCCAGTAGAGTAGATGAGTGCTCTTTTCTCAAAAGCAGAGTATGTTTCTTGTAAGGCGGGCTAGTGTTTGTTTCTCAGTCCTAAACGGAGTTTTGTCACATGCAGTTTCTGCTCGTATGAGCAAGAGTTGTTTTCTAGTAAGAAGAGTCACTATTGCACTCCCACTGCAATACACAGTGCAAAAAGCACTCATGTCTATTCCCAGCAGTACAGTGTATTGGACTGAAGAGGAGCTACTGTTCTTTTCAGTTTCCTAAGCAGAGTTGAACTAGATATGGCCCGTGTGTGTAGGAAGCACAGTTCTTTTGTTCTGAGCAAGCTCTCTGTTCTGGCTCTACAGGAAACACAGTGGAGTAGAAGAGTGCTCTTTTCTCAAAAGCAGAGTGTGTTTCTTGTAAGGAGAGCTAGCGTTTGTTTCCCAGTCCTAAATGGAGTTGAATCACATGCAGTTTCTATTCCTATGAGCAAGAGTTGTTTTCTGGTAAGAAGAGTCACTATTGTGCTCCCATTGCCATACACAGTGCAAATGGCACTTGCGTCTGTTACCAGCAAGTACAGTGTATTGGACTGAAGAGGAGCTACAGTTCTTGTCAATTTCCTAAGCAGAGTTGAACTAGATATGGCCAATGTGAGTAGGAAGCACAGTTCATTTGTTCTGAGTAAGCTCACTGTTCTGACCCTATAGGAAACACATGAGAGTAGAAGAGTGCTCTTTTCTCCAAAGCAGATTGTGTTTCTTGTAAGTCGAACTAGCGTTTGTTTCCCAGTCCTAAATGGAGTTGAATCCCATGCAGTTTCTGGTCCTACGAGCAAGAGTTGTTTTCTGGTAAGAAGAGTCACTGTTGTGCTCCCATTGAGATACACAGTGCAAATAGCACTCGCCTCTGTTCCCAGCAAGTACAGTGTATTGGACTGAAGAGGAGCTACTGTTCTTGTCAGTTTCCTAAGCAGAGTTGAACTAGATATGGCCCGTGTGTGTAGGAAACACAATTCTTTTGTTCTGAGCAAGCTCACTGTTCTGGCCCTATAGGAAACACAGTAGAGTAGAAGAGTGCTCTTTTCTCAAAAGCAGAGTGTGTTTCTTGTAAGGCGAGCTAGCCTTTGTTTCCCAGTCCTAAATGGAGTTGAATCACATGCAGTTTCTATTCCTATGAGCAAGAGTTGTTTTCTGGTAAGAAGAGTCTCTATTGCGCTCCCATTGTGATACACAGGGCAAATAGCACTGGCGTCTGTTCCCAGCATGTACAGTGTATTGGACTGAAGAGGATCTATTGTTCTTGTCAGTTTCCTAAGCAGAGTTGAACTAGATATGGCCCGTGTGTGTAGGAAGCACAGTTCTTTTGTTCTCAGCAAGCTCACTGTTCGGACCCCATAGGAAACACAGTAGAGTAGAAGAGTTCACTTTTCTCCAAAGCAGAGTGTGTTTCTTGTAAGGCAACATAGCGTTTGTTTCCCAGTTAAATGGAGTTGAATCACATGCAGTTTCTGGTCCTACGAGCAAGAGTTGTTTTCTGGTAAGAAGAGTCACTATTGCTCTCCCATTGCCATACACAGTACAAATAGCACTCGCGTCTGTTCCCAGCAAGTACAGTGAATTGGACTGAAGGGGAGCTACTCTTCTTGTCATTTTCCTAAGCAGAGTTGAACTAGGCATGGCCCGTGTGTGTAGGAAGCACAGTTCTTTTGTTCTGAACAAGCTCACTGTTCTGGCCCTATAGAAAACAAGTTAAAGTAGAAGAGTGCTCTTTTCTCAAAAGCAGAGTGTGTTTCTTGTAAGAGGAGCTAGTGTTTCTTTCCCAGTCCTAAATGGAGTTGAATCCCATGCAGTTTCTGGTCCTACGAGCAAGAGTTGTTTTCTGGTAAGAAGAGTCACTATTGCGCTCCCATTGTCATACACAGGGCAAATAGCACTGGCATCTGTTCCCAGCATGTACAGTGTATTGGACTGAAGAGGATCTACTGTTCTTGTCAGTTTCCTAAGCAGAATTGAACTAGATATCGCCGTGTGTGTAGGAAGCACAGTTCTTTTGTTGTGAGCCAGCTCAATGTTCTGGCCCTATAGAAAACACAGAGTAGAAGAGTGCTCTTTTCTCAAAAGCAGATTGTGTTTCTTGCAAGGCGAGCTAGCGTTTTTTTTCCCAGTCCTAAATGGAGTTGAATCCCATGCAGTTTCTGGTCCTACGAGCAAGAGTTGTTTTCTGGTAAGAAGAGTAACTATTGCACTCCCATTGTCATACACAGGGCAAATAGCACTGGCGTCGGTTCCCAGCATGTACAGTTTATTGGACTGAAGAGAATCTCCTGTTCTTGTCAGGTTCCTAAGCAGAATTGAACTAGATATGGCCATGTGTGTAGGAAGCACAGTTCTTTTGTTCTGAGCAAGCTCAATGTTCGGACCCCATAGGAAACACAGTAGAGTAGAAGAGTGCTCTTTTCTCAAAAGCAGAGTGTGTTTCTTGTAAGGCGAGCTAGCGTTTGTTTTCCAGTCCTAAATGGAGTTGAATCACATGCAGTTTTTGGTCCTATGAGAAAGAGTTGTTTTCTTGTAAGGAATGTCACTATTGTGCTCTAATTGCCATAAACAGTGCAAATAGCACTCGCGTCTGTTCCCAGCATGTACAGTGTATTGGACTGAAGAAGAGCTGCTTTTCTTCTCAGTTTCCTTAGCAGAGTTGAACTAGATATGGCCCGTGTGTGTAGGAAGTACAGTTCTTTTGTTATGAGCAAGCTCACTGTTCTGGCTCTATAAGAAACACAGTAGAGTAGAAGAGTGCTCTTTTCTCAAAAGCAGAGCGTGTTGTTTCTTGTAAGGCAAGCTGGCGTTTGTTTCCCAGTCCTAAATGGAGTTGAATCCCATGCAATTTCTAGTCCTATGAGCAAGAGTAGTTTTCTGATAAGAAGAGTCACTATTGCGCTCCCATTGCCATACACTGTGCAAATAGCACTTGCGTCTGTTCCCAGCAAGTACAGTGTATTGGACTGAAGAGGAGTTACTCTTCTTGTCAGTTTCCTAAGCAGAATTGAACCAGATATGGCCATGTGTGTAGGAAGCACAGGTCTTTTGTTGTGAGCAAGCTCACTGTTCGGACCCCATAGGAAACACAGTAGAGTAGAAGAGTGCCCTTTTCTCAAAAACAGAGTGTGTTTCTTGTAAGGCGAGCTAGCGTTTGTTTCCCAGTCCTAAATGGAGTTGAATCACATGCAGTTTCTGTTCCTATGAGCAAGAGTTGTTTTCTGGTAAGAAGAGTCACTATTGCGTTCCCATTGTCATACACATAGCAAATAGCACTGGCGTCGACTCCCAGCATGTACAGTGTATTGGACTGAAGAGGATCTACTGTTCTTGTCAGGTTCCTAAGCAGAATTGAACTAGATATGTCCGTGGGTGTAGGAAGCACATTTTTCTTGTTCTGATCAAGCTCACTGTTCTGGCCCTATAGGAAACACAGTAGAGTAGAAGTGTGCTCTTTTCTCAAAAGCAGAGTGTGTTTCTTGTAAGGCGAGCTAGCGTTTTTTTCCCAGTCCTAAATGGAGTTGAATCACGTGCAGTTTTTGGTCCTATGAGCAAGAGCTGTTTTCTGGTAAGGAGTGTGACTGTTGTGCTCTAATTGCCATACACAGTGCAAATTGCACTCGCGTCTGTTCCCAGGATGTACAGTGTATTAGACTGAAGAAGAGCTACTATTCTTGTCAGTTTCCTAAGCAGAGTTGAACTAGATATGGCCCGTGTGTATAGGAAGTACAGTTCTTTTGTTCTGAGCAAGCTCACTGTTCTGGCCCTATAAGAAACACAGTAGAGTACAAGAGTGCTCTTTTCTCAAAAGCAGAGTGTGTTTCTTGTAAGGCGAGCTGGCTTTTGTTTACCAGTCCTAAATGGAGTTGAGTCACATGCAGTTTCTGGTCCTACGAGCAAGAGTTGTTTTCTGGTAAGAAGAGTCACTATTGCTCTCCCATTGCCATACACAGTACAAATAGCACTCGCGTCTGTTCCCAGCAAGTACAGTGAATTGGACTGAAGGGGAGCTACTCTTCTTGTCATTTTCCTAAGCAGAGTTGAACTAGGCATGGCCCGTGTGTGTAAGAAGCACAGTTCTTTTGTTCTGAACAAGCTCACTGTTCTGGCCCTATAGAAAACAAGTTAAAGTAGAAGAGTGCTCTTTTCTCAAAAGCAGAGTGTGTTTCTTGTAAGAGGAGCTAGTGTTTCTTTCCCAGTCCTAAATGGAGTTGAATCACATGCAGTTTCTGGTCCTACGAGCAAGAGTTGTTTTCTGGTAAGAAGAGTCACTATTGCGCTCCCATTGTCATACACAGGGCAAATAGCACTGGCATCTGTTCCCAGCATGTACAGTGTATTGGACTGAAGAGGATCTACTGTTCTTGTCAGTTTTTTAAGCAGAGTTGAACTAGATATGGCCTGTGTGTGGAGGAAGTACAATTCTTTTGTTCTGAGCAAGCTCACTGTTCGGAACCCATAGGAAACACAGTAGAGTAGAAGAGTGCCCTTTTCTCAAAAGCAGCGTGTGTTTCTTGTAAGGCGAGCTAGTGTTTGTTTCCCAGCCAGAAATGGAGTTGAATCACATGCAGTTTTTGGTCCTATGATCAAGAGTTGTTTTTGGTAAGAAGAGTCACTATTACGCTCCCATTGCCATACACAGTGCAAATAGCACTCACTTCTGTTCCAGCAAGTACAGTGTATTGGACTGAAGAGGAGCTACTGTTCTTGTCAGATTTTTAAGCAGAGTTGAACTAGATATGGCCCTTTGTGGAGGAAGCACAGTTCTTTTGTTGTGAGCCAGCTCACTGTTCTGGCCCTACAGGAAACACAGTAGAGTAGAAGAGTGCTCTTTTCTCAAAAGCAGAGTGTGTTTCTTGTAAGGCGAGCTAGCGTTTGTTTCTCAGTCCTAAACGGATTTGTGTCACATGCAGTTTCTGCTCGTATGAGCAAGAGTTGTTTTCTGGTAAGAAGAGTCACTATTGCACTCCCACTGCAATACACACTGCAAAAAGCACTCATGTCTATTCCCAGCAGTACAGTGTATTGGACTGAAGATGAGCTACTGTTCATTTCAGTTTCCTAAGCAGAGTTGAACTAGATATGGCCCGTGTGTGTAGGAAGCTCAGTTCTTTTGTTCTGAGCAAGCTCACTGTTCTGACTCTACAGGAAACACAGTGGAGTAGAAGAGTGCTCTTTTCTCAAAAGCAGAGTGTGTTTCTTGTAAGGAGAGCTAGCGTTTGTTTCCCAGTCCTAAATGGAGTTGAATCACATGCAGTTTCTGGACCTAAGAGCAAGAGTTGTTTTCTGGTAAGGAAAGTCACTATTGTGCTCCCATTGCCGTACACAGTGCAAATAGCACTCGAGTCTGTTCCCAGCAAGTATAGTGTATTGGACTGAAGAGGAGCTACTGTTCTTGTCAGTTTCCTAAGCAGAGTTGAACTAGATATGGCCTGTGTGTGTAGGAAGCACACTTCTTTTGTTTTTAGCAAGCTCACTGTTCTGGCCCTCTAAGAAACACAGTACAGTAGAAGAGTGCTCTTTTCTCAAAAGCAGTGTGTTTCTTGTAAGGCGAGCAAGCGTTTGTTTCCCAGTCCTAAATGAGGTTGAATCACATGCAGTATCTGGTCCTACGAGCAAGAGTTGTTTTCTGGTAAGAAGAGTCACTATGCGTTCCCATTGCCATACACAGTGCAAATAGCACTCACTTCTGTTCCAGCAAGTACAGTGTATTGGACTGAAGAGGAGCTACTGTTCTTGTCAGTTTTTTAAGCAGTGTTGAACTAGATATGGCCCGTGTGTGGAGGAAGCACAGTTCTTTTGTTGTGAGCCAGCTAACTGTTCTGGCCCTACAGGAAACACAGTAGAGTAGAAGAGTGCTCTTTTCTCAAAAGCAGAGTGTGTTTCTTGTAAGGCGAGCTAGTGTTTGTTTCTCAGTCCTAAATGGAGTTGAATCACATGCAGTTTTTGGTCCTACCAGCAAGAGTTGTTTTCTGTTAAGGAAAGTCACTATTGCGCTCCCATTCCCTTACACAGTGCAAATAGCACTCGCGTCTGTTCCCAGCAAGTATAGTGTATTGGACTGAAGAGGAGCTTCTGTTCTTGTCGGTTTCCTAAGCAGAGTTGAACTAGATATGACCCGTGTGTGTAGGAAGCACAGTTCTTTTGTTCTGAGCAAACTCACTGTTCGGACCCCATAGGAAACCCAGTAGAGTAGATGAGTGCTCTTTTCTCAAAAGCAGAGTATGTTTCTTGTAAGGCGGGCTAGTGTTTGTTTCTCAGTCCTAAACGGAGTTTTGTCACATGCAGTTTCTGCTCGTATGAGCAAGAGTTGTTTTCTAGTAAGAAGAGTCACTATTGCACTCCCACTGCAATACACAGTGCAAAAAGCACTCATGTCTATTCCCAGCAGTACAGTGTATTGGACTGAAGAGGAGCTACTGTTCTTTTCAGTTTCCTAAGCAGAGTTGAACTAGATATGGCCCGTGTGTGTAGGAAGCACAGTTCTTTTGTTCTGAGCAAGCTCTCTGTTCTGGCTCTACAGGAAACACAGTGGAGTAGAAGAGTGCTCTTTTCTCAAAAGCAGAGTGTGTTTCTTGTAAGGAGAGCTAGCGTTTGTTTCCCAGTCCTAAATGGAGTTGAATCACATGCAGTTTCTATTCCTATGAGCAAGAGTTGTTTTCTGGTAAGAAGAGTCACTATTGTGCTCCCATTGCCATACACAGTGCAAATGGCACTTGCGTCTGTTACCAGCAAGTACAGTGTATTGGACTGAAGAGGAGCTACAGTTCTTGTCAATTTCCTAAGCAGAGTTGAACTAGATATGGCCAATGTGAGTAGGAAGCACAGTTCATTTGTTCTGAGTAAGCTCACTGTTCTGACCCTATAGGAAACACATGAGAGTAGAAGAGTGCTCTTTTCTCAAAAGAAGATTGTGTTTCTTGTAAGTCGAACTAGCGTTTGTTTCCCAGTCCTAAATGGAGTTGAATCCCATGCAGTTTCTGGTCCTACGAGCAAGAGTTGTTTTCTGGTAAGAAGAGTCACTGTTGTGCTCCCATTGAGATACACAGTGCAAATAGCACTCGCCTCTGTTCCCAGCAAGTACAGTGTATTGGACTGAAGAGGAGCTACTGTTCTTGTCAGTTTCCTAAGCAGAGTTGAACTAGATATGGCCCGTGTGTGTAGGAAACACAATTCTTTTGTTCTGAGCAAGCTCACTGTTCTGGCCCTATAGGAAACACAGTAGAGTAGAAGAGTGCTCTTTTCTCAAAAGCAGAGTGTGTTTCTTGTAAGGCGAGCTAGCCTTTGTTTCCCAGTCCTAAATGGAGTTGAATCACATGCAGTTTCTATTCCTATGAGCAAGAGTTGTTTTCTGGTAAGAAGAGTCTCTATTGCGCTCCCATTGTGATACACAGGGCAAATAGCACTGGCGTCTGTTCCCAGCATGTACAGTGTATTGGACTGAAGAGGATCTATTGTTCTTGTCAGTTTCCTAAGCAGAGTTGAACTAGATATGGCCCGTGTGTGTAGGAAGCACAGTTCTTTTGTTCTCAGCAAGCTCACTGTTCGGACCCCATAGGAAACACAGAAGAGTAGAAGAGTGCACTTTTCTCCAAAGCAGAGTGTGTTTCTTGTAAGGCAACATAGCGTTTGTTTCCCAGTTAAATGGAGTTGAATCACATGCAGTTTCTGGTCCTACGAGCAAGAGTTGTTTTCTGGTAAGAAGAGTCACTATTGCTCTCCCATTGCCATACACAGTACAAATAGCACTCGCGTCTGTTCCCAGCAAGTACAGTGAATTGGACTGAAGGGGAGCTACTCTTCTTGTCATTTTCCTAAGCAGAGTTGAACTAGGCATGGCCCGTGTGTGTAGGAAGCACAGTTCTTTTGTTCTGAACAAGCTCACTGTTCTGGCCCTATAGAAAACAAGTTAAAGTAGAAGAGTGCTCTTTTCTCAAAAGCAGAGTGTGTTTCTTGTAAGAGGAGCTAGTGTTTCTTTCCCAGTCCTAAATGGAGTTGAATCCCATGCAGTTTCTGGTCCTATGAGCAAGAGTTGTTTTCTGGTAAGAAGAGTCACTATTGCGCTCCCATTGTCATACACAGGGCAAATAGCACTGGCATCTGTTCCCAGCATGTACAGTGTATTGGACTGAAGAGGATCTACTGTTCTTGTCAGTTTCCTAAGCAGAATTGAACTAGATATCGCCGTGTGTGTAGGAAGCACAGTTCTTTTGTTGTGAGCCAGCTCAATGTTCTGGCCCTATAGAAAACACAGAGTAGAAGAGTGCTCTTTTCTCAAAAGCAGATTGTGTTTCTTGCAAGGCGAGCTAGCGTTTTTTTTCCCAGTCCTAAATGGAGTTGAATCCCATGCAGTTTCTGGTCCTACGAGCAAGAGTTGTTTTCTGGTAAGAAGAGTAACTATTGCACTCCCATTGTCATACACAGGGCAAATAGCACTGGCGTCGGTTCCCAGCATGTACAGTTTATTGGACTGAAGAGAATCTCCTGTTCTTGTCAGGTTCCTAAGCAGAATTGAACTAGATATGGCCATGTGTGTAGGAAGCACAGTTCTTTTGTTCTGAGCAAGCTCAATGTTCGGACCCCATAGGAAACACAGTAGACTAGAAGAGTGCTCTTTTCTCAAAAGCAGAGTGTGTTTCTTGTAAGGCGAGCTAGCGTTTGTTTTCCAGTCCTAAATGGAGTTGAATCACATGCAGTTTTTGGTCCTATGAGAAAGAGTTGTTTTCTTGTAAGGAATGTCACTATTGTGCTCTAATTGCCATAAACAGTGCAAATAGCACTCGCGTCTGTTCCCAGCATGTACAGTGTATTGGACTGAAGAAGAGCTGCTTTTCTTCTCAGTTTCCTTAGCAGAGTTGAACTAGATATGGCCCGTGTGTGTAGGAAGTACAGTTCTTTTGTTATGAGCAAGCTCACTGTTCTGGCTCTATAAGAAACACAGTAGAGTAGAAGAGTGCTCTTTTCTCAAAAGCAGAGCGTGTTGTTTCTTGTAAGGCAAGCTGGCGTTTGTTTCCCAGTCCTAAATGGAGTTGAATCCCATGCAATTTCTAGTCCTATGAGCAAGAGTAGTTTTCTGATAAGAAGAGTCACTATTGCGCTCCCATTGCCATACACTGTGCAAATAGCACTTGCGTCTGTTCCCAGCAAGTACAGTGTATTGGACTGAAGAGGAGTTACTCTTCTTGTCAGTTTCCTAAGCAGAATTGAAACAGATATGGCCATGTGTGTAGGAAGCACAGGTCTTTTGTTGTGAGCAAGCTCACTGTTCGGACCCCATAGGAAACACAGTAGAGTAGAAGAGTGCCCTTTTCTCAAAAACAGAGTGTGTTTCTTGTAAGGCGAGCTAGCGTTTGTTTCCCAGTCCTAAATGGAGTTGAATCACATGCAGTTTCTGTTCCTATGAGCAAGAGTTGTTTTCTGGTAAGAAGAGTCACTATTGCGTTCCCATTGTCATACACATAGCAAATAGCACTGGCGTCGACTCCCAGCATGTACAGTGTATTGGACTGAAGAGGATCTACTGTTCTTGTCAGGTTCCTAAGCAGAATTGAACTAGATATGTCCGTGGGTGTAGGAAGCACATTTTTCTTGTTCTGATCAAGCTCACTGTTCTGGCCCTATAGGAAACACAGTAGAGTAGAAGTGTGCTCTTTTCTCAAAAGCAGAGTGTGTTTCTTGTAAGGCGAGCTAGCGTTTTTTTCCCAGTCCTAAATGGAGTTGAATCACGTGCAGTTTTTGGTCCTATGAGCAAGAGCTGTTTTCTGGTAAGGAGTGTGACTGTTGTGCTCTAATTGCCATACACAGTGCAAATTGCACTCGCGTCTGTACCCAGGATGTACAGTGTATTAGACTGAAGAAGAGCTACTATTCTTGTCAGTTTCCTAAGCAGAGTTGAACTAGATATGGCCCGTGTGTATAGGAAGTACAGTTCTTTTGTTCTGAGCAAGCTCACTGTTCTGGCCCTATAAGAAACACAGTAGAGTACAAGAGTGCTCTTTTCTCAAAAGCAGAGTGTGTTTCTTGTAAGGCGAGCTGGCTTTTGTTTACCAGTCCTAAATGGAGTTGAGTCACATGCAGTTTGTGGTCCTACGAGCAAGAGTTGTTTTCTGGTAAGAAGAGTCACTATTGCTCTCCCATTGCCATACACAGTACAAATAGCACTCGCGTCTGTTCCCAGCAAGTACAGTGAATTGGACTGAAGGGGAGCTACTCTTCTTGTCATTTTCCTAAGCAGAGTTGAACTAGGCATGGCCCGTGTGTGTAAGAAGCACAGTTCTTTTGTTCTGAACAAGCTCACTGTTCTGGCCCTATAGAAAACAAGTTAAAGTAGAAGAGTGCTCTTTTCTCAAAAGCAGAGTGTGTTTCTTGTAAGAGGAGCTAGTGTTTCTTTCCCAGTCCTAAATGGAGTTGAATCCCATGCAGTTTCTGGTCCTACGAGCAAGAGTTGTTTTCTGGTAAGAAGAGTCACTATTGCGCTCCAATTGTCATACACAGGGCAAATAGCACTGGCATCTGTTCCCAGCATGTACAGTGTATTGGACTGAAGAGGATCTACTGTTCTTGTCAGTTTTTTAAGCAGAGTTGAACTAGATATGGCCTGTGTGTGGAGGAAGTACAATTCTTTTGTTCTGAGCAAGCTCACTGTTCGGAACCCATAGGAAACACAGTAGAGTAGAAGAGTGCCCTTTTCTCAAAAGCAGCGTGTGTTTCTTGTAAGGCGAGCTAGTGTTTGTTTCCCAGCCAGAAATGGAGTTGAATCACATGCAGTTTTTGGTCCTATGATCAAGAGTTGTTTTTGGTAAGAAGAGTCACTATTACGCTCCCATTGCCATACACAGTGCAAATAGCACTCACTTCTGTTCCAGCAAGTACAGTGTATTGGACTGAAGAGGAGCTACTGTTCTTGTCAGATTTTTAAGCAGAGTTGAACTAGATATGGCCCTTTGTGGAGGAAGCACAGTTCTTTTGTTGTGAGCCAGCTCACTGTTCTGGCCCTACAGGAAACACAGTAGAGTAGAAGAGTGCTCTTTTCTCAAAAGCAGAGTGTGTTTCTTGTAAGGCGAGCTAGCGTTTGTTTCTCAGTCCTAAACGGATTTGTGTCACATGCAGTTTCTGCTCGTATGAGCAAGAGTTGTTTTCTGGTAAGAAGAGTCACTATTGCACTCCCACTGCAATACACACTGCAAAAAGCACTCATGTCTATTCCCAGCAGTACAGTGTATTGGACTGAAGATGAGCTACTGTTCATTTCAGTTTCCTAAGCAGAGTTGAACTAGATATGGCCCGTGTGTGTAGGAAGCTCAGTTCTTTTGTTCTGAGCAAGCTCACTGTTCTGACTCTACAGGAAACACAGTGGAGTAGAAGAGTGCTCTTTTCTCAAAAGCAGAGTGTGTTTCTTGTAAGGAGAGCTAGCGTTTGTTTCCCAGTCCTAAATGGAGTTGAATCACATGCAGTTTCTGGACCTAAGAGCAAGAGTTGTTTTCTGGTAAGGAAAGTCACTATTGTGCTCCCATTGCCGTACACAGTGCAAATAGCACTCGAGTCTGTTCCCAGCAAGTATAGTGTATTGGACTGAAGAGGAGCTACTGTTCTTGTCAGTTTCCTAAGCAGAGTTGAACTAGATATGGCCTGTGTGTGTAGGAAGCACACTTCTTTTGTTTTTAGCAAGCTCACTGTTCTGGCCCTCTAAGAAACACAGTACAGTAGAAGAGTGCTCTTTTCTCAAAAGCAGTGTGTTTCTTGTAAGGTGAGCAAGCGTTTGTTTCCCAGTCCTAAATGAGGTTGAATCACATGCAGTATCTGGTCCTACGAGCAAGAGTTGTTTTCTGGTAAGAAGAGTCACTATGCGTTCCCATTGCCATACACAGTGCAAATAGCACTCACTTCTGTTCCAGCAAGTACAGTGTATTGGACTGAAGAGGAGCTACTGTTCTTGTCAGTTTTTTAAGCAGTGTTGAACTAGATATGGCCCGTGTGTGGAGGAAGCACAGTTCTTTTGTTGTGAGCCAGCTAACTGTTCTGGCCCTACAGGAAACACAGTAGAGTAGAAGAGTGCTCTTTTCTCAAAAGCAGAGTGTGTTTCTTGTAAGGCGAGCTAGTGTTTGTTTCTCAGTCCTAAATGGAGTTGAATCACATGCAGTTTTTGGTCCTACCAGCAAGAGTTGTTTTCTGTTAAGGAAAGTCACTATTGCGCTCCCATTCCCTTACACAGTGCAAATAGCACTCGCGTCTGTTCCCAGCAAGTATAGTGTATTGGACTGAAGAGGAGCTTCTGTTCTTGTCGGTTTCCTAAGCAGAGTTGAACTAGATATGACCCGTGTGTGTAGGAAGCACAGTTCTTTTGTTCTGAGCAAACTCACTGTTCGGACCCCATAGGAAACCCAGTAGAGTAGAAGAGTGCTCTTTTCTCAAAAGCAGAGTATGTTTCTTGTAAGGCGGGCTAGTGTTTGTTTCTCAGTCCTAAACGGAGTTTTGTCACATGCAGTTTCTGCTCGTATGAGCAAGAGTTGTTTTCTAGTAAGAAGAGTCACTATTGCACTCCCACTGCAATACACACTGCAAAAAGCACTCATGTCTATTCCCAGCAGTACAGTGTATTGGACTGAAGAGGAGCTACTGTTCTTTTCAGTTTCCTAAGCAGAGTTGAACTAGATATGGCCCGTGTGTGTAGGAAGCACAGTTCTTTTGTTCTGAGCAAGCTCTCTGTTCTGGCTCTACAGGAAACACAGTGGAGTAGAAGAGTGCTCTTTTCTCAAAAGCAGAGTGTGTTTCTTGTAAGGAGAGCTAGCGTTTGTTTCCCAGTCCTAAATGGAGTTGAATCACATGCAGTTTCTATTCCTATGAGCAAGAGTTGTTTTCTGGTAAGAAGAGTCACTATTGTGCTCCCATTGCCATACACAGTGCAAATGGCACTTGCGTCTGTTACCAGCAAGTACAGTGTATTGGACTGAAGAGGAGCTACAGTTCTTGTCAATTTCCTAAGCAGAGTTGAACTAGATATGGCCAATGTGAGTGGGAAGCACAGTTCATTTGTTCTGAGTAAGCTCACTGTTCTGACCCTATAGGAAACACATGAGAGTAGAAGAGTGCTCTTTTCTCCAAAGCAGATTGTGTTTCTTGTAAGTCGAACTAGCGTTTGTTTCCCAGTCCTAAATGGAGTTGAATCCCATGCAGTTTCTGGTCCTACGAGCAAGAGTTGTTTTCTGGTAAGAAGAGTCACTGTTGTGCTCCCATTGAGATACACAGTGCAAATAGCACTCGCCTCTGTTCCCAGCAAGTACAGTGTATTGGACTGAAGAGGAGCTACTGTTCTTGTCAGTTTCCTAAGCAGAGTTGAACTAGATATGGCCCGTGTGTGTAGGAAACACAATTCTTTTGTTCTGAGCAAGCTCACTGTTCTGGCCCTATAGGAAACACAGTAGAGTAGAAGAGTGCTCTTTTCTCAAAAGCAGAGTGTGTTTCTTGTAAGGCGAGCTAGCGTTTTTTTCCCAGTCCTAAATGGAGTTGAATCACATGCAGTTTCTATTCCTATGAGCAAGAGTTGTTTTCTGGTAAGAAGAGTCTCTATTGCGCTCCCATTGTGATACACAGGGCAAATAGCACTGGCGTCTGTTCCCAGCATGTACAGTGTATTGGACTGAAGAGAATCTATTGTTCTTGTCAGTTTCCTAAGCAGAGTTGAACTAGATATGGCCCGTGTGTGTAGGAAGCACAGTTCTTTTGTTCTCAGCAAGCTCACTGTTCGGACCCCATAGGAAACACAGTAGAGTAGAAGAGTGCACTTTTCTCCAAAGCAGAGTGTGTTTCTTGTAAGGCAACATAGCGTTTGTTTCCCAGTTAAATGGAGTTGAATCACATGCAGTTTCTGGTCCTAAGAGCAAGAGTTGTTTTCTGGTAAGAAGAGTCACTATTGCTCTCCCATTGCCATACACAGTACAAATAGCACTCGCGTCTGTTCCCAGCAAGTACAGTGAATTGGACTGAAGGGGAGCTACTCTTCTTGTCATTTTCCTAAGCAGAGTTGAACTAGGCATGGCCCGTGTGTGTAGGAAGCACAGTTCTTTTGTTCTGAACAAGCTCACTGTTCTGGCCCTATAGAAAACAAGTTAAAGTAGAAGAGTGCTCTTTTCTCAAAAGCAGAGTGTGTTTCTTGTAAGAGGAGCTAGTGTTTCTTTCCCAGTCCTAAATGGAGTTGAATCCCATGCAGTTTCTGGTCCTACGAGCAAGAGTTGTTTTCTGGTAAGAAGAGTCACTATTGCGCTCCCATTGTCATACACAGGGCAAAAAGCACTGGCATCTGTTCCCAGCATGTACAGTGTATTGGACTGAAGAGGATCTACTGTTCTTGTCAGTTTCCTAAGCAGAATTGAACTAGATATCGCCGTGTGTGTAGGAAGCACAGTTCTTTTGTTGTGAGCCAGCTCAATGTTCTGGCCCTATAGAAAACACAGAGTAGAAGAGTGCTCTTTTCTCAAAAGCAGATTGTGTTTCTTGCAAGGCGAGCTAGCGTTTTTTTTCCCAGTCCTAAATGGAGTTGAATCCCATGCAGTTTCTGGTCCTACGAGCAAGAGTTGTTTTCTGGTAAGAAGAGTAACTATTGCACTCCCATTGTCATACACAGGGCAAATAGCACTGGCGTCGGTTCCCAGCATATACAGTTTATTGGACTGAAGAGAATCTCCTGTTCTTGTCAGGTTCCTAAGCAGAATTGAACTAGATATGTCCATGTGTGTAGGAAGCACAGTTCTTTTGTTCTGAGCAAGCTCAATGTTCGGACCCCATAGGAAACACAGTAGACTAGAAGAGTGCTCTTTTCTCAAAAGCAGAGTGTGTTTCTTGTAAGGCGAGCTAGCGTTTGTTTTCCAGTCCTAAATGGAGTTGAATCACATGCAGTTTTTGGTCCTATGAGAAAGAGTTGTTTTCTTGTAAGGAATGTCACTATTGTGCTCTAATTGCCATAAACAGTGCAAATAGCACTCGCGTCTGTTCCCAGCATGTACAGTGTATTGGACTGAAGAAGAGCTGCTTTTCTTCTCAGTTTCCTTAGCAGAGTTGAACTAGATATGGCCCGTGTGTAGGAAGTACAGTTCTTTTGTTATGAGCAAGCTCACTGTTCTGGCTCTATAAGAAACACAGTAGAGTAGAAGAGTGCTCTTTTCTCAAAAGCAGAGCGTGTTGTTTCTTGTAAGGCAAGCTGGCGTTTGTTTCCCAGTCCTAAATGGAGTTGAATCCCATGCAATTTCTAGTCCTATGAGCAAGAGTAGTTTTCTGATAAGAAGAGTCACTATTGCGCTCCCATTGCCATACACTGTGCAAATAGCACTTGCATCTGTTCCCAGCAAGTACAGTGTATTGGACTGAAGAGGAGTTACTCTTCTTGTCAGTTTCCTAAGCAGAATTGAACCAGATATGGCCATGTGTGTAGGAAGCACAGGTCTTTTGTTGTGAGCAAGCTCACTGTTCGGACCCCATAGGAAACACAGTAGAGTAGAAGAGTGCCCTTTTCTCAAAAATAGAGTGTGTTTCTTGTAAGGCGAGCTAGCGTTTGTTTCCCAGTCCTAAATGGAGTTGAATCACATGCAGTTTCTGTTCCTATGAGCAAGAGTTGTTTTCTGGTAAGAAGAGTCACTATTGCGTTCCCATTGTCATACACATAGCAAATAGTACTGGCGTCGACTCCCAGCATGTACAGTGTATTGGACTGAAGAGGATCTACTGTTCTTGTCAGGTTCCTAAGCAGAATTGAACTAGATATGTCCGTGGGTGTAGGAAGCACATTTTTCTTGTTCTGATCAAGCTCACTGTTCTGGCCCTATAGGAAACACAGTAGAGTAGAAGTGTGCTCTTTTCTCAAAAGCAGAGTGTGTTTCTTGTAAGGCGAGCTAGCGTTTTTTTCCCAGTCCTAAATGGAGTTGAATCACGTGCAGTTTTTGGTCCTATGAGCAAGAGCTGTTTTCTGGTAAGGAGTGTGACTGTTGTGCTCTAATTGCCATACACAGTGCAAATTGCACTCGCGTCTGTTCCCAGGATGTACAGTGTATTAGACTGAAGAAGAGCTACTATTCTTGTCAGTTTCCTAAGCAGAGTTGAACTAGATATGGCCCGTGTGTGTAGGAAGTACAGTTCTTTTGTTCTGAGCAAGCTCACTGTTCTGGCCCTATAAGAAACACAGTAGAGTACAAGAGTGCTCTTTTCTCAAAAGCAGAGTGTGTTTCTTGTAAGGCGAGCTGGCTTTTGTTTACCAGTCCTAAATGGAGTTGAGTCACATGCAGTTTCTGGTCCTAAGAGCAAGAGTTGTTTTCTGGTAAGAAGAGTCACTATTGCTCTCCCATTGCCATACACAGTACAAATAGCACTCGCGTCTGTTCCCAGCAAGTACAGTGAATTGGACTGAAGGGGAGCTACTCTTCTTGTCATTTTCCTAAGCAGAGTTGAACTAGGCATGGCCCGTGTGTGTAGGAAGCACAGTTCTTTTGTTCTGAACAAGCTCACTGTTCTGGCCCTATAGAAAACAAGTTAAAGTAGAAGAGTGCTCTTTTCTCAAAAGCAGAGTGTGTTTCTTGTAAGAGGAGCTAGTGTTTCTTTCCCAGTCCTAAATGGAGTTGAATCCCATGCAGTTTCTGGTCCTACGAGCAAGAGTTGTTTTCTGGTAAGAAGAGTCACTATTGCGCTCCCATTGTCATACACAGGGCAAATAGCACTGGCATCTGTTCCCAGCATGTACAGTGTATTGGACTGAAGAGGATCTACTGTTCTTGTCAGTTTCCTAAGCAGAATTGAACTAGATATCGCCGTGTGTGTAGGAAGCACAGTTCTTTTGTTGTGAGCCAGCTCAATGTTCTGGCCCTATAGAAAACACAGAGTAGAAGAGTGCTCTTTTTATCAAAAGCAGAGTGTGTTTCTTGTAAGGCGAGCTAGCGTTTGTTTCCCAGTCCTAAATGGAGTTGAATCACATGCAGGATCTGGTCCTATGAGCAAGAGTAGTTTTCTGTTAAGAAGAGTCACTATTTTGCTCCCATTGTATACACAGTTCAAATAGCACTCATGTCTGTTCCCAACAAGTACAGTGTATTGGACTGAAGAGGAGCTACTGTTCTTGTCAGTTTTTTAAGCAGAGTTGAACTAGATATGGCCTGTGTGTGGAGGAAGTACAATTCTTTTGTTCTGAGCAAGCTCACTGTTCGGAACCCATAGGAAACACAGTAGAGTAGAAGAGTGCCCTTTTCTCAAAAACAGAGTGTGTTTCTTGTAAGGCGAGCTAGCGTTTGTTTCCCAGTCCTAAATGGAGTTGAATCACATGCAGTTTCTATTCCTATGAGCAAGAGTTGTTTTCTGGTAAGAAGAGTCTCTATTGCGCTCCCATTGTGATACACAGGGCAAATAGCACTGGCGTCTGTTCCCAGCATGTACAGTGTATTGGACTGAAGAGGATCTATTGTTCTTGTCAGTTTCCTAAGCAGAGTTGAACTAGATATGGCCCGTGTGTGTAGGAAGCACAGTTCTTTTGTTCTCAGCAAGCTCACTGTTCGGACCCCATAGGAAACACAGTAGAGTAGAAGAGTGCACTTTTCTCCAAAGCAGAGTGTGTTTCTTGTAAGGCAACATAGCGTTTGTTTCCCAGTTAAATGGAGTTGAATCACATGCAGTTTCTGGTCCTAAGAGCAAGAGTTGTTTTCTGGTAAGAAGAGTCACTATTGCTCTCCCATTGCCATACACAGTACAAATAGCACTCGCGTCTGTTCCCAGCAAGTACAGTGAATTGGACTGAAGGGGAGCTACTCTTCTTGTCATTTTCCTAAGCAGAGTTGAACTAGGCATGGCCCGTGTGTGTAGGAAGCACAGTTCTTTTGTTCTGAACAAGCTCACTGTTCTGGCCTTATAGAAAACAAGTTAAAGTAGAAGAGTGCTCTTTTCTCAAAAGCAGAGTGTGTTTCTTGTAAGAGGAGCTAGTGTTTCTTTCCCAGTCCTAAATGGAGTTGAATCCCATGCAGTTTCTGGTCCTACGAGCAAGAGTTGTTTTCTGGTAAGAAGAGTCACTATTGCGCTCCCATTGTCATACACAGGGCAAAAAGCACTGGCATCTGTTCCCAGCATGTACAGTGTATTGGACTGAAGAGGATCTACTGTTCTTGTCAGTTTCCTAAGCAGAATTGAACTAGATATCGCCGTGTGTGTAGGAAGCACAGTTCTTTTGTTGTGAGCCAGCTCAATGTTCTGGCCCTATAGAAAACACAGAGTAGAAGAGTGCTCTTTTCTCAAAAGCAGATTGTGTTTCTTGCAAGGCGAGCTAGCGTTTTTTTTCCCAGTCCTAAATGGAGTTGAATCCCATGCAGTTTCTGGTCCTACGAGCAAGAGTTGTTTTCTGGTAAGAAGAGTAACTATTGCACTCCCATTGTCATACACAGGGCAAATAGCACTGGCGTCGGTTCCCAGCATGTACAGTTTATTGGACTGAAGAGAATCTCCTGTTCTTGTCAGGTTCCTAAGCAGAATTGAACTAGATATGTCCATGTGTGTAGGAAGCACAGTTCTTTTGTTCTGAGCAAGCTCAATGTTCGGACCCCATAGGAAACACAGTAGACTAGAAGAGTGCTCTTTTCTCAAAAGCAGAGTGTGTTTCTTGTAAGGCGAGCTAGCGTTTGTTTTCCAGTCCTAAATGGAGTTGAATCACATGCAGTTTTTGGTCCTATGAGAAAGAGTTGTTTTCTAGTAAGGAATGTCACTATTGTGCTCTAATTGCCATAAACAGTGCAAATAGCACTCGCGTCTGTTCCCAGCATGTACAGTGTATTGGACTGAAGAAGAGCTGCTTTTCTTCTCAGTTTCCTTAGCAGAGTTGAACTAGATATGGCCCGTGTGTAGGAAGTACAGTTCTTTTGTTATGAGCAAGCTCACTGTTCTGGCTCTATAAGAAACACAGTAGAGTAGAAGAGTGCTCTTTTCTCAAAAGCAGAGCGTGTTGTTTCTTGTAAGGCAAGCTGGCGTTTGTTTCCCAGTCCTAAATGGAGTTGAATCCCATGCAATTTCTAGTCCTATGAGCAAGAGTAGTTTTCTGATAAGAAGAGTCACTATTGCGCTCCCATTGCCATACACTGTGCAAATAGCACTTGCATCTGTTCCCAGCAAGTACAGTGTATTGGACTGAAGAGGAGTTACTCTTCTTGTCAGTTTCCTAAGCAGAATTGAACCAGATATGGCCATGTGTGTAGGAAGCACAGGTCTTTTGTTGTGAGCAAGCTCACTGTTCGGACCCCATAGGAAACACAGTAGAGTAGAAGAGTGCCCTTTTCTCAAAAACAGAGTGTGTTTCTTGTAAGGCGAGCTAGCGTTTGTTTCCCAGTCCTAAATGGAGTTGAATCACATACAGTTTCTGTTCCTATGAGCAAGAGTTGTTTTCTGGTAAGAAGAGTCACTATTGCGTTCCCATTGTCATACACATAGCAAATAGCACTGGCGTCGACTCCCAGCATGTACAGTGTATTGGACTGAAGAGGATCTACTGTTCTTGTCAGGTTCCTAAGCAGAATTGAACTAGATATGTCCGTGGGTGTAGGAAGCACATTTTTCTTGTTCTGATCAAGCTCACTGTTCTGGCCCTATAGGAAACACAGTAGAGTAGAAGTGTGCTCTTTTCTCAAAAGCAGAGTGTGTTTCTTGTAAGGCGAGCTAGCGTTTTTTTCCCAGTCCTAAATGGAGTTGAATCACGTGCAGTTTTTGGTCCTATGAGCAAGAGCTGTTTTCTGGTAAGGAGTGTGACTGTTGTGCTCTAATTGCCATACACAGTGCAAATTGCACTCGCGTCTGTTCCCAGGATGTACAGTGTATTAGACTGAAGAAGAGCTACTATTCTTGTCAGTTTCCTAAGCAGAGTTGAACTAGATATGGCCCGTGTGTGTAGGAAGTACAGTTCTTTTGTTCTGAGCAAGCTCACTGTTCTGGCCCTATAAGAAACACAGTAGAGTACAAGAGTGCTCTTTTCTCAAAAGCAGAGTGTGTTTCTTGTAAGGCGAGCTGGCTTTTGTTTACCAGTCCTAAATGGAGTTGAGTCACATGCAGTTTCTGGTCCTACGAGCAAGAGTTGTTTTCTGGTAAGAAGAGTCACTATTGCTCTCCCATTGCCATACACAGTACAAATAGCACTCGCGTCTGTTCCCAGCAAGTACAGTGAATTGGACTGAAGGGGAGCTACTCTTCTTGTCATTTTCCTAAGCAGAGTTGAACTAGGCATGGCCCGTGTGTGTAGGAAGCACAGTTCTTTTGTTCTGAACAAGCTCACTGTTCTGGCCCTATAGAAAACAAGTTAAAGTAGAAGAGTGCTCTTTTCTCAAAAGCAGAGTGTGTTTCTTGTAAGAGGAGCTAGTGTTTCTTTCCCAGTCCTAAATGGAGTTGAATCCCATGCAGTTTCTGGTCCTACGAGCAAGAGTTGTTTTCTGGTAAGAAGAGTCACTATTGCGCTCCCATTGTCATACACAGGGCAAATAGCACTGGCATCTGTTCCCAGCATGTACAGTGTATTGGACTGAAGAGGATCTACTGTTCTTGTCAGTTTCCTAAGCAGAATTGAACTAGATATCGCCGTGTGTGTAGGAAGCACAGTTCTTTTGTTGTGAGCCAGCTCAATGTTCTGGCCCTATAGAAAACACAGAGTAGAAGAGTGCTCTTTTATCAAAAGCAGAGTGTGTTTCTTGTAAGGCGAGCTAGCGTTTGTTTCCCAGTCCTAAATGGAGTTGAATCACATGCAGGATCTGGTCCTATGAGCAAGAGTAGTTTTCTGTTAAGAAGAGTCACTATTTTGCTCCCATTGTATACACAGTTCAAATAGCACTCATGTCTGTTCCCAACAAGTACAGTGTATTGGACTGAAGAGGAGCTACTGTTCTTGTCAGTTTCCTAAGCAGAGTTGAACTAGATATGGCCTGTGTGTGGAGGAAGTACAATTCTTTTGTTCTGAGCAAGCTCACTGTTCGGAACCCATAGGAAACACAGTAGAGTAGAAGAGTGCCCTTTTCTCAAAAGCAGCGTGTGTTTCTTGTAAGGCGAGCTAGTGTTTGTTTCCCAGCCAGAAATGGAGTTGAATCACATGCAGTTTTTGGTCCTATGATCAAGAGTTGTTTTTGGTAAGAAGAGTCACTATTACGCTCCCATTGCCATACACAGTGCAAATAGCACTCACTTCTGTTCCAGCAAGTACAGTGTATTGGACTGAAGAGGAGCTACTGTTCTTGTCAGATTTTTAAGCAGAGTTGAACTAGATATGGCCCTTTGTGGAGGAAGCACAGTTCTTTTGTTGTGAGCCAGCTCACTGTTCTGGCCCTACAGGAAACACAGTAGAGTAGAAGAGTGCTCTTTTCTCAAAAGCAGAGTGTGTTTCTTGTAAGGCGAGCTAGTGTTTGTTTCTCAGTCCTAAACGGATTTGTGTCACATGCAGTTTCTGCTCGTATGAGCAAGAGTTGTTTTCTGGTAAGAAGAGTCACTATTGCACTCCCACTGCAATACACACTGCAAAAAGCACTCATGTCTATTCCCAGCAGTACAGTGTATTGGACTGAAGATGAGCTACTGTTCATTTCAGTTTCCTAAGCAGAGTTGAACTAGATATGGCCCGTGTGTGTAGGAAGATCAGTTCTTTTGTTCTGAGCAAGCTCACTGTTCTGACTCTACAGGAAACACAGTGGAGTAGAAGAGTGCTCTTTTCTCAAAAGCAGAGTGTGTTTCTTGTAAGGAGAGGTAGCGTTTGTTTCCCAGTCCTAAATGGAGTTGAATCACATGCAGTTTCTATTCCTATGAGCAAGAGTTGTTTTCTGGTAATAAGAGTAACTATTGCGCTCCCATTGCCATACACAGTGCAAATGGCACTCGCGTCTGTTACCAGCAAGTACAGTGTATTGGACTGAAGAGGAGCTACAGTTCTTGTCAATTTCCTAAGCAGAGTTGAACTAGATATGGCCCATGTGAGTAGGAAGCACAGTTCATTTGTTCTGAGTAAGCTCACTGTTCGGACCCCTTAGGAAACCCAGTGAGTAGAAGAGTGCTCTTTTCTCAAAAGCAGAGTGTGTTTCTTGTAAGGCGAGCTAGCGTTTGTTTCCCAGTCCTAAATGGGGTTGAATCACATGCAGTTTCTGGACCTAAGAGCAAGAGTTGTTTTCTGGTAAGGAAAGTCACTATTGTGCTCCCATTGCCGTACACAGTGCAAATAGCACTCGAGTCTGTTCCCAGCAAGTATAGTGTATTGGACTGAAGAGGAGCTACTGTTCTTGTCAGTTTCCTAAGCAGAGTTGAACTAGATATGGCCTGTGTGTGTAGGAAGCACACTTCTTTTGTTTTTAGCAAGCTCACTGTTCTGGCCCTCTAAGAAACACAGTACAGTAGAAGAGTGCTCTTTTCTCAAAAGCAGTGTGTTTCTTGTAAGGCGAGCAAGCGTTTGTTTCCCAGTCCTAAATGAGGTTGAATCACATGCAGTATCTGGTCCTACGAGCAAGAGTTGTTTTCTGGTAAGAAGAGTCACTATGCGTTCCCATTGCCATACACAGTGCAAATAGCACTCACTTCTGTTCCAGCAAGTACAGTGTATTGGACTGAAGAGGAGCTACTGTTCTTGTCAGTTTTTTAAGCAGTGTTGAACTAGATATGGCCCGTGTGTGGAGGAAGCACAGTTCTTTTGTTGTGAGCCAGCTAACTGTTCTGGCCCTACAGGAAACACAGTAGAGTAGAAGAGTGCTCTTTTCTCAAAAGCAGAGTGTGTTTCTTGTAAGGCGAGCTAGTGTTTGTTTCTCAGTCCTAAATGGAGTTGAATCACATGCAGTTTTTGGTCCTACCAGCAAGAGTTGTTTTCTGTTAAGGAAAGTCACTATTGCGCTCCCATTCCCTTACACAGTGCAAATAGCACTCGCGTCTGTTCCCAGCAAGTATAGTGTATTGGACTGAAGAGGAGCTTCTGTTCTTGTCGGTTTCCTAAGCAGAGTTGAACTAGATATGACCCGTGTGTGTAGGAAGCACAGTTCTTTTGTTCTGAGCAAACTCACTGTTCGGACCCCATAGGAAACCCAGTAGAGTAGATGAGTGCTCTTTTCTCAAAAGCAGAGTATGTTTCTTGTAAGGCGGGCTAGTGTTTGTTTCTCAGTCCTAAGCGGAGTTTTGTCACATGCAGTTTCTGCTCGTATGAGCAAGAGTTGTTTTCTAGTAAGAAGAGTCACTATTGCACTCCCACTGCAATACACAGTGCAAAAAGCACTCATGTCTATTCCCAGCAGTACAGTGTATTGGAGTGAAGAGGAGCTACTGTTCTTTTCAGTTTCCTAAGCAGAGTTGAACTAGATATGGCCCGTGTGTGTAGGAAGCACAGTTCTTTTGTTCTGAGCAAGCTCTCTGTTCTGGCTCTACAGGAAACACAGTGGAGTAGAAGAGTGCTCTTTTCTCAAAAGCAGAGTGTGTTTCTTGTAAGGAGAGCTAGCGTTTGTTTCCCAGTCCTAAATGGAGTTGAATCACATGCAGTTTCTATTCCTATGAGCAAGAGTTGTTTTCTGGTAAGAAGAGTCACTATTGTGCTCCCATTGCCATACACAGTGCAAATGGCACTTGCGTCTGTTACCAGCAAGTACAGTGTATTGGACTGAAGAGGAGCTACAGTTCTTGTCAATTTCCTAAGCAGAGTTGAACTAGATATGGCCAATGTGAGTAGGAAGCACAGTTCATTTGTTCTGAGTAAGCTCACTGTTCTGACCCTATAGGAAACACATGAGAGTAGAAGAGTGCTCTTTTCTCAAAAGAAGATTGTGTTTCTTGTAAGTCGAACTAGCGTTTGTTTCCCAGTCCTAAATGGAGTTGAATCCCATGCAGTTTCTGGTCCTACGAGCAAGAGTTGTTTTCTGGTAAGAAGAGTCACTGTTGTGCTCCCATTGAGATACACAGTGCAAATAGCACTCGCCTCTGTTCCCAGCAAGTACAGTGTATTGGACTGAAGAGGAGCTACTGTTCTTGTCAGTTTCCTAAGCAGAGTTGAACTAGATATGGCCCGTGAGTGTAGGAAACACAATTCTTTTGTTCTGAGCAAGCTCACTGTTCTGGCCCTATAGGAAACACAGTAGAGTAGAAGAGTGCTCTTTTCTCAAAAGCAGAGTGTGTTTCTTGTAAGGCGAGCTAGCCTTTGTTTCCCAGTCCTAAATGGAGTTGAGTCACATGCAGTTTCTATTCCTATGAGCAAGAGTTGTTTTCTGGTAAGAAGAGTCTCTATTGCGCTCCCATTGTGATACACAGGGCAAATAGCACTGGCGTCTGTTCCCAGCATGTACAGTGTATTGGACTGAAGAGGATCTATTGTTCTTGTCAGTTTCCTAAGCAGAGTTGAACTAGATATGGCCCGTGTGTGTAGGAAGCACAGTTCTTTTGTTCTCAGCAAGCTCACTGTTCGGACCCCATAGGAAACACAGTAGAGTAGAAGAGTGCACTTTTCTCCAAAGCAGAGTGTGTTTCTTGTAAGGCAACATAGCGTTTGTTTCCCAGTTAAATGGAGTTGAATCACATGCAGTTTCTGGTCCTACGAGCAAGAGTTGTTTTCTGGTAAGAAGAGTCACTATTGCTCTCCCATTGCCATACACAGTACAAATAGCACTCGCGTCTGTTCCCAGCAAGTACAGTGAATTGGACTGAAGGGGAGCTACTCTTCTTGTCATTTTCCTAAGCAGAGTTGAACTAGGCATGGCCCGTGTGTGTAGGAAGCACAGTTCTTTTGTTCTGAACAAGCTCACTGTTCTGGCCCTATAGAAAACAAGTTAAAGTAGAAGAGTGCTCTTTTCTCAAAAGCAGAGTGTGTTTCTTGTAAGAGGAGCTAGTGTTTCTTTCCCAGTCCTAAATGGAGTTGAATCCCATGCAGTTTCTGGTCCTACGAGCAAGAGTTGTTTTCTGGTAAGAAGAGTCACTATTGCGCTCCCATTGTCATACACAGGGCAAATAGCACTGGCATCTGTTCCCAGCATGTACAGTGTATTGGACTGAAGAGGATCTACTGTTCTTGTCAGTTTCCTAAGCAGAATTGAACTAGATATCGCCGTGTGTGTAGGAAGCACAGTTCTTTTGTTGTGAGCCAGCTCAATGTTCTGGCCCTATAGAAAACACAGAGTAGAAGAGTGCTCTTTTCTCAAAAGCAGATTGTGTTTCTTGCAAGGCGAGCTAGCGTTTTTTTTTCCCAGTCCTAAATGGAGTTGAATCCCATGCAGTTTCTGGTCCTACGAGCAAGAGTTGTTTTCTGGTAAGAAGAGTAACTATTGCACTCCCATTGTCATACACAGGGCAAATAGCACTGGCGTCGGTTCCCAGCATGTACAGTTTATTGGACTGAAGAGAATCTCCTGTTCTTGTCAGGTTCCTAAGCAGAATTGAACTAGATATGGCCATGTGTGTAGGAAGCACAGTTCTTTTGTTCTGAGCAAGCTCAATGTTCGGACCCCATAGGAAACACAGTAGACTAGAAGAGTGCTCTTTTCTCAAAAGCAGAGTGTGTTTCTTGTAAGGCGAGCTAGCGTTTGTTTTCCAGTCCTAAATGGAGTTGAATCACATGCAGTTTTTGGTCCTATGAGAAAGAGTTGTTTTCTTGTAAGGAATGTCACTATTGTGCTCTAATTGCCATAAACAGTGCAAATAGCACTCGCGTCTGTTCCCAGCATGTACAGTGTATTGGACTGAAGAAGAGCTGCTTTTCTTCTCAGTTTCCTTAGCAGAGTTGAACTAGATATGGCCCGTGTGTGTAGGAAGTACGGTTCTTTTGTTATGAGCAAGCTCACTGTTCTGGCTCTATAAGAAACACAGTAGAGTAGAAGAGTGCTCTTTTCTCAAAAGCAGAGCGTGTTGTTTCTTGTAAGGCAAGCTGGCGTTTGTTTCCCAGTCCTAAATGGAGTTGAATCCCATGCAATTTCTAGTCCTATGAGCAAGAGTAGTTTTCTGATAAGAAGAGTCACTATTGTGCTCCCATTGCCATACACTGTGCAAATAGCACTTGCGTCTGTTCCCAGCAAGTACAGTGTATTGGACTGAAGAGGAGTTACTCTTCTTGTCAGTTTCCTAAGCAGAATTGAACCAGATATGGCCATGTGTGTAGGAAGCACAGGTCTTTTGTTGTGAGCAAGCTCACTGTTCGGACCCCATAGGAAACACAGTAGAGTAGAAGAGTGCCCTTTTCTCAAAAACAGAGTGTGTTTCTTGTAAGGCGAGCTAGCGTTTGTTTCCCAGTCCTAAATGGAGTTGAATCACATGCAGTTTCTGTTCCTATGAGCAAGAGTTGTTTTCTGGTAAGAAGAGTCACTATTGCGTTCCCATTGTCATACACATAGCAAATAGCACTGGCGTCGACTCCCAGCATGTACAGTGTATTGGACTGAAGAGGATCTACTGTTCTTGTCAGGTTCCTAAGCAGAATTGAACTAGATATGTCCGTGGGTGTAGGAAGCACATTTTTCTTGTTCTGATCAAGCTCACTGTTCTGGCCCTATAGGAAACACAGTAGAGTAGAAGTGTGCTCTTTTCTCAAAAGCAGAGTGTGTTTCTTGTAAGGCGAGCTAGCGTTTTTTTCCCAGTCCTAAATGGAGTTGAATCACGTGCAGTTTTTGGTCCTATGAGCAAGAGCTGTTTTCTTGTAAGGAGTGTGACTGTTGTGCTCTAATTGCCATACACAGTGCAAATTGCACTCGCGTCTGTTCCCAGGATGTACAGTGTATTAGACTGAAGAAGAGCTACTATTCTTGTCAGTTTCCTAAGCAGAGTTGAACTAGATATGGCCCGTGTGTGTAGGAAGTACAGTTCTTTTGTTCTGAGCAAGCTCACTGTTCTGGCCCTATAAGAAACACAGTAGAGTACAAGAGTGCTCTTTTCTCAAAAGCAGAGTGTGTTTCTTGTAAGGCGAGCTGGCTTTTGTTTACCAGTCCTAAATGGAGTTGAGTCACATGCAGTTTCTGGTCCTACGAGCAAGAGTTGTTTTCTGGTAAGAAGAGTCACTATTGCTCTCCCATTGCCATACACAGTACAAATAGCACTCGCGTCTGTTCCCAGCAAGTACAGTGAATTGGACTGAAGGGGAGCTACTCTTCTTGTCATTTTCCTAAGCAGAGTTGAACTAGGCATGGCCCGTGTGTGTAGGAAGCACAGTTCTTTTGTTCTGAACAAGCTCACTGTTCTGGCCCTATAGAAAACAAGTTAAAGTAGAAGAGTGCTCTTTTCTCAAAAGCAGAGTGTGTTTCTTGTAAGAGGAGCTAGTGTTTCTTTCCCAGTCCTAAATGGAGTTGAATCCCATGCAGTTTCTGGTCCTACGAGCAAGAGTTGTTTTCTGGTAAGAAGAGTCACTATTGCGCTCCCATTGTCATACACAGGGCAAATAGCACTGGCATCTGTTCCCAGCATGTACAGTGTATTGGACTGAAGAGGATCTACTGTTCTTGTCAGTTTCCTAAGCAGAATTGAACTAGATATCGCCGTGTGTGTAGGAAGCACAGTTCTTTTGTTGTGAGCCAGCTCAATGTTCTGGCCCTATAGAAAACACAGAGTAGAAGAGTGCTCTTTTATCAAAAGCAGAGTGTGTTTCTTGTAAGGCGAGCTAGCGTTTGTTTCCCAGTCCTAAATGGAGTTGAATCACATGCAGGATCTGGTCCTATGAGCAAGAGTAGTTTTCTGTTAAGAAGAGTCACTATTTTGCTCCCATTGTATACACAGTTCAAATAGCACTCATGTCTGTTCCCAACAAGTACAGTGTATTGGACTGAAGAGGAGCTACTGTTCTTGTCAGTTTTTTAAGCAGAGTTGAACTAGATATGGCCTGTGTGTGGAGGAAGTACAATTCTTTTGTTCTGAGCAAGCTCACTGTTCGGAACCCATAGGAAACACAGTAGAGTAGAAGAGTGCCCTTTTCTCAAAAGCAGCGTGTGTTTCTTGTAAGGCGAGCTAGTGTTTGTTTCCCAGCCAGAAATGGAGTTGAATCACATGCAGTTTTTGGTCCTATGATCAAGAGTTGTTTTTGGTAAGAAGAGTCACTATTACGCTCCCATTGCCATACACAGTGCAAATAGCACTCACTTCTGTTCCAGCAAGTACAGTGTATTGGACTGAAGAGGAGCTACTGTTCTTGTCAGATTTTTAAGCAGAGTTGAACTAGATATGGCCCTTTGTGGAGGAAGCACAGTTCTTTTGTTGTGAGCCAGCTCACTGTTCTGGCCCTACAGGAAACACAGTAGAGTAGAAGAGTGCTCTTTTCTCAAAAGCAGAGTGTGTTTCTTGTAAGGCGAGCTAGTGTTTGTTTCTCAGTCCTAAACGGATTTGTGTCACATGCAGTTTCTGCTCGTATGAGCAAGAGTTGTTTTCTGGTAAGAAGAGTCACTATTGCACTCCCACTGCAATACACACTGCAAAAAGCACTCATGTCTATTCCCAGCAGTACAGTGTATTGGACTGAAGATGAGCTACTGTTCATTTCAGTTTCCTAAGCAGAGTTGAACTAGATATGGCCCGTGTGTGTAGGAAGCTCAGTTCTTTTGTTCTGAGCAAGCTCACTGTTCTGACTCTACAGGAAACACAGTGGAGTAGAAGAGTGCTTTTTTCTCAAAAGCAGAGTGTGTTTCTTGTAAGGAGAGCTAGCGTTTGTTTCCCAGTCCTAAATGGAGTTGAATCACATGCAGTTTCTATTCCTATGAGCAAGAGTTGTTTTCTGGTAATAAGAGTAACTATTGCGCTCCCATTGCCATACACAGTGCAAATGGCACTCGCGTCTGTTACCAGCAAGTACAGTGTATTGGACTGAAGAGGAGCTACAGTTCTTGTCAATTTCCTAAGCAGAGTTGAACTAGATATCGCCCATGTGAGTAGGAAGCACAGTTCATTTGTTCTGAGTAAGCTCACTGTTCGGACCCCTTAGGAAACCCAGTGAGTAGAAGAGTGCTCTTTTCTCAAAAGCAGAGTGTGTTTCTTGTAAGGCGAGCTAGCGTTTGTTTCCCAGTCCTAAATGGGGTTGAATCACATGCAGTTTCTGGACCTAAGAGCAAGAGTTGTTTTCTGGTAAGGAAAGTCACTATTGTGCTCCCATTGCCGTACACAGTGCAAATAGCACTCGAGTCTGTTCCCAGCAAGTATAGTGTATTGGACTGAAGAGGAGCTACTGTTCTTGTCAGTTTCCTAAGCAGAGTTGAACTAGATATGGCCTGTGTGTGTAGGAAGCACACTTCTTTTGTTTTTAGCAAGCTCACTGTTCTGGCCCTCTAAGAAACACAGTACAGTAGAAGAGTGCTCTTTTCTCAAAAGCAGTGTGTTTCTTGTAAGGCGAGCAAGCGTTTGTTTCCCAGTCCTAAATGAGGTTGAATCACATGCAGTATCTGGTCCTACGAGCAAGAGTTGTTTTCTGGTAAGAAGAGTCACTATGCGTTCCCATTGCCATACACAGTGCAAATAGCACTCACTTCTGTTCCAGCAAGTACAGTGTATTGGACTGAAGAGGAGCTACTCTTCTTGTCAGTTTTTTAAGCAGTGTTGAACTAGATATGGCCCGTGTGTGTGGGAAGCACAGTTCTTTTGTTGTGAGCCAGCTAACTGTTCTGGCCCTACAGGAAACACAGTAGAGTAGAAGAGTGCTCTTTTCTCAAAAGCAGAGTGTGTTTCTTGTAAGGCGAGCTAGTGTTTGTTTCTCAGTCCTAAATGGAGTTGAATCACATGCAGTTTTTGGTCCTACCAGCAAGAGTTGTTTTCTGTTAAGGAAAGTCACTATTGCGCTCCCATTCCCTTACACAGTGCAAATAGCACTCGCGTCTGTTCCCAGCAAGTATAGTGTATTGGACTGAAGAGGAGCTTCTGTTCTTGTCGGTTTCCTAAGCAGAGTTGAACTAGATATGACCCATGTGTGTAGGAAGCACAGTTCTTTTGTTCTGAGCAAACTCACTGTTCGGACCCCATAGGAAACCCAGTAGAGTAGATGAGTGCTCTTTTCTCAAAAGCAGAGTATGTTTCTTGTAAGGCGGGCTAGTGTTTGTTTCTCAGTCCTAAACGGAGTTTTGTCACATGCAGTTTCTGCTCGTATGAGCAAGAGTTGTTTTCTAGTAAGAAGAGTCACTATTGCACTCCCACTGCAATACACAGTGCAAAAAGCACTCATGTCTATTCCCAGCAGTACAGTGTATTGGACTGAAGAGGAGCTACTGTTCTTTTCAGTTTCCTAAGCAGAGTTGAACTAGATATGGCCCGTGTGTGTAGGAAGCACAGTTCTTTTGTTCTGAGCAAGCTCTCTGTTCTGGCTCTACAGGAAACACAGTGGAGTAGAAGAGTGCTCTTTTCTCAAAAGCAGAGTGTGTTTCTTGTAAGGAGAGCTAGCGTTTGTTTCCCAGTCCTAAATGGAGTTGAATCACATGCAGTTTCTATTCCTATGAGCAAGAGTTGTTTTCTGGTAAGAAGAGTCACTATTGTGCTCCCATTGCCATACACAGTGCAAATGGCACTTGCGTCTGTTACCAGCAAGTACAGTGTATTGGACTGAAGAGGAGCTACAGTTCTTGTCAATTTCCTAAGCAGAGTTGAACTAGATATGGCCAATGTGAGTAGGAAGCACAGTTCATTTGTTCTGAGTAAGCTCACTGTTCTGACCCTATAGGAAACACATGAGAGTAGAAGAGTGCTCTTTTCTCAAAAGAAGATTGTGTTTCTTGTAAGTCGAACTAGCGTTTGTTTCCCAGTCCTAAATGGAGTTGAATCCCATGCAGTTTCTGGTCCTACGAGCAAGAGTTGTTTTCTGGTAAGAAGAGTCACTGTTGTGCTCCCATTGAGATACACAGTGCAAATGGCACTCGCCTCTGTTCCCAGCAAGTACAGTGTATTGGACTGAAGAGGAGCTACTGTTCTTGTCAGTTTCCTAAGCAGAGTTGAACTAGATATGGCCCGTGTGTGTAGGAAACACAATTCTTTTGTTCTGAGCAAGCTCACTGTTCTGGCCCTATAGGAAACACAGTAGAGTAGAAGAGTGCTCTTTTCTCAAAAGCAGAGTGTGTTTCTTGTAAGGCGAGCTAGCCTTTGTTTCCCAGTCCTAAATGGAGTTGAATCACATGCAGTTTCTATTCCTATGAGCAAGAGTTGTTTTCTGGTAAGAAGAGTCTCTATTGCGCTCCCATTGTGATACACAGGGCAAATAGCACTGGCGTCTGTTCCCAGCATGTACAGTGTATTGGACTGAAGAGGATCTATTGTTCTTGTCAGTTTCCTAAGCAGAGTTGAACTAGATATGGCCCGTGTGTGTAGGAAGCACAGTTCTTTTGTTCTCAGCAAGCTCACTGTTCGGACCCCATAGGAAACACAGAAGAGTAGAAGAGTGTACTTTTCTCCAAAGCAGAGTGTGTTTCTTGTAAGGCAACATAGCGTTTGTTTCCCAGTTAAATGGAGTTGAATCACATGCAGTTTCTGGTCCTACGAGCAAGAGTTGTTTTCTGGTAAGAAGAGTCACTATTGCTCTCCCATTGCCATACACAGTACAAATAGCACTCGCGTCTGTTCCCAGCAAGTACAGTGAATTGGACTGAAGGGGAGCTACTCTTCTTGTCATTTTCCTAAGCAGAGTTGAACTAGGCATGGCCCGTGTGTGTAGGAAGCACAGTTCTTTTGTTCTGAACAAGCTCACTGTTCTGGCCCTATAGAAAACAAGTTAAAGTAGAAGAGTGCTCTTTTCTCAAAAGCAGAGTGTGTTTCTTGTAAGAGGAGCTAGTGTTTCTTTCCCAGTCCTAAATGGAGTTGAATCCCATGCAGTTTCTGGTCCTACGAGCAAGAGTTGTTTTCTGGTAAGAAGAGTCACTATTGCGCTCCCATTGTCATACACAGGGCAAATAGCACTGGCATCTGTTCCCAGCATGTACAGTGTATTGGACTGAAGAGGATCTACTGTTCTTGTCAGTTTCCTAAGCAGAATTGAACTAAATATTGCCGTGTGTGTAGGAAGCACAGTTCTTTTGTTGTGAGCCAGCTCAATGTTCTGGCCCTATAGAAAACACAGAGTAGAAGAGTGCTCTTTTCTCAAAAGCAGATTGTGTTTCTTGCAAGGCGAGCTAGCGTTTTTTTTCCCAGTCCTAAATGGAGTTGAATCCCATGCAGTTTCTGGTCCTACGAGCAAGAGTTGTTTTCTGGTAAGAAGAGTAACTATTGCACTCCCATTGTCATACACAGGGCAAATAGCACTGGCGTCGGTTCCCAGCATGTACAGTTTATTGGACTGAAGAGAATCTCCTGTTCTTGTCAGGTTCCTAAGCAGAATTGAACTAGATATGGCCATGTGTGTAGGAAGCACAGTTCTTTTGTTCTGAGCAAGCTCAATGTTCGGACCCCATAGGAAACACAGTAGAGTAGAAGAGTGCTCTTTTCTCAAAAGCAGAGTGTGTTTCTTGTAAGGCGAGCTAGCGTTTGTTTTCCAGTCCTAAATGGAGTTGAATCACATGCAGTTTTTGGTCCTATGAGAAAGAGTTGTTTTCTTGTAAGGAATGTCACTATTGTGCTCTAATTGCCATAAACAGTGCAAATAGCACTCGCGTCTGTTCCCAGCATGTACAGTGTATTGGACTGAAGAAGAGCTGCTTTTCTTCTCAGTTTCCTTAGCAGAGTTGAACTAGATATGGCCCGTGTGTGTAGGAAGTACAGTTCTTTTGTTATGAGCAAGCTCACTGTTCTGGCTCTATAAGAAACACAGTAGAGTAGAAGAGTGCTCTTTTCTCAAAAGCAGAGCGTGTTGTTTCTTGTAAGGCAAGCTCGCGTTTGTTTCCCAGTCCTAAATGGAGTTGAATCCCATGCAATTTCTAGTCCTATGAGCAAGAGTAGTTTTCTGATAAGAAGAGTCACTATTGCGCTCCCATTGCCATACACTGTGCAAATAGCACTTGCGTCTGTTCCCAGCAAGTACAGTGTATTGGACTGAAGAGGAGTTACTCTTCTTGTCAGTTTCCTAAGCAGAATTGAACCAGATATGGCCATGTGTGTAGGAAGCACAGGTCTTTTGTTGTGAGCAAGCTCACTGTTCGGACCCCATAGGAAACACAGTAGAGTAGAAGAGTGCCCTTTTCTCAAAAACAGAGTGTGTTTCTTGTAAGGCGAGCTAGCGTTTGTTTCCCAGTCCTAAATGGAGTTGAATCACATGCAGTTTCTGTTCCTATGAGCAAGAGTTGTTTTCTGGTAAGAAGAGTCACTATTGCGTTCCCATTGTCATACACATAGCAAATAGCACTGGCGTCGACTCCCAGCATGTACAGTGTATTGGACTGAAGAGGATCTACTGTTCTTGTCAGGTTCCTAAGCAGAATTGAACTAGATATGTCCGTGGGTGTAGGAAGCACATTTTTCTTGTTCTGATCAAGCTCACTGTTCTGGCCCTATAGGAAACACAGTAGAGTAGAAGTGTGCTCTTTTCTCAAAAGCAGAGTGTGTTTCTTGTAAGGCGAGCTAGCGTTTTTTTCCCAGTCCTAAATGGAGTTGAATCACGTGCAGTTTTTGGTCCTATGAGCAAGAGCTGTTTTCTGGTAAGGAGTGTGACTGTTGTGCTCTAATTGCCATACACAGTGCAAATTGCACTCGCGTCTGTTCCCAGGATGTACAGTGTATTAGACTGAAGAAGAGCTACTATTCTTGTCAGTTTCCTAAGCAGAGTTGAACTAGATATGGCCCGTGTGTATAGGAAGTACAGTTCTTTTGTTCTGAGCAAGCTCACTGTTCTGGCCCTATAAGAAACACAGTAGAGTACAAGAGTGCTCTTTTCTCAAAAGCAGAGTGTGTTTCTTGTAAGGCGAGCTGGCTTTTGTTTACCAGTCCTAAATGGAGTTGAGTCACATGCAGTTTCTGGTCCTACGAGCAAGAGTTGTTTTCTGGTAAGAAGAGTCACTATTGCTCTCCCATTGCCATACACAGTACAAATAGCACTCGCGTCTGTTCCCAGCAAGTACAGTGAATTGGACTGAAGGGGAGCTACTCTTCTTGTCATTTTCCTAAGCAGAGTTGAACTAGGCATGGCCCGTGTGTGTAAGAAGCACAGTTCTTTTGTTCTGAACAAGCTCACTGTTCTGGCCCTATAGAAAACAAGTTAAAGTAGAAGAGTGCTCTTTTCTCAAAAGCAGAGTGTGTTTCTTGTAAGAGGAGCTAGTGTTTCTTTCCCAGTCCTAAATGGAGTTGAATCACATGCAGTTTCTGGTCCTAAGAGCAAGAGTTGTTTTCTGGTAAGAAGAGTCACTATTGCGCTCCCATTGTCATACACAGGGCAAATAGCACTGGCATCTGTTCCCAGCATGTACAGTGTATTGGACTGAAGAGGATCTACTGTTCTTGTCAGTCTTTTAAGCAGAGTTGAACTAGATATGGCCTGTGTGTGGAGGAAGTACAATTCTTTTGTTCTGAGCAAGCTCACTGTTCGGAACCCATAGGAAACACAGTAGAGTAGAAGAGTGCCCTTTTCTCAAAAGCAGCGTGTGTTTCTTGTAAGGCGAGCTAGTGTTTGTTTCCCAGCCAGAAATGGAGTTGAATCACATGCAGTTTTTGGTCCTATGATCAAGAGTTGTTTTTGGTAAGAAGAGTCACTATTACGCTCCCATTGCCATACACAGTGCAAATAGCACTCACTTCTGTTCCAGCAAGTACAGTGTATTGGACTGAAGAGGAGTTACTGTTCTTGTCAGATTTTTAAGCAGAGTTGAACTAGATATGGCCCTTTGTGGAGGAAGCACAGTTCTTTTGTTGTGAGCCAGCTCACTGTTCTGGCCCTACAGGAAACACAGTAGAGTAGAAGAGTGCTCTTTTCTCAAAAGCAGAGTGTGTTTCTTGTAAGGCGAGCTAGCGTTTGTTTCTCAGTCCTAAACGGATTTGTGTCACATGCAGTTTCTGCTCGTATGAGCAAGAGTTGTTTTCTGGTAAGAAGAGTCACTATTGCACTCCCACTGCAATACACACTGCAAAAAGCACTCATGTCTATTCCCAGCAGTACAGTGTATTGGACTGAAGATGAGCTACTGTTCATTTCAGTTTCCTAAGCAGAGTTGAACTAGATATGGCCCGTGTGTGTAGGAAGCTCAGTTCTTTTGTTCTGAGCAAGCTCACTGTTCTGACTCTACAGGAAACACAGTGGAGTAGAAGAGTGCTCTTTTCTCAAAAGCAGAGTGTGTTTCTTGTAAGGAGAGCTAGCGTTTGTTTCCCAGTCCTAAATGGAGTTGAATCACATGCAGTTTCTGGACCTAAGAGCAAGAGTTGTTTTCTGGTAAGGAAAGTCACTATTGTGCTCCCATTGCCGTACACAGTGCAAATAGCACTCGAGTCTGTTCCCAGCAAGTATAGTGTATTGGACTGAAGAGGAGCTACTGTTCTTGTCAGTTTCCTAAGCAGAGTTGAACTAGATATGGCCTGTGTGTGTAGGAAGCACACTTCTTTTGTTTTTAGCAAGCTCACTGTTCTGGCCCTCTAAGAAACACAGTACAGTAGAAGAGTGCTCTTTTCTCAAAAGCAGTGTGTTTCTTGTAAGGCGAGCAAGCGTTTGTTTCCCAGTCCTAAATGAGGTTGAATCACATGCAGTATCTGGTCCTACGAGCAAGAGTTGTTTTCTGGTAAGAAGAGTCACTATGCGTTCCCATTGCCATACACAGTGCAAATAGCACTCACTTCTGTTCCAGCAAGTACAGTGTATTGGACTGAAGAGGAGCTACTGTTCTTGTCAGTTTTTTAAGCAGTGTTGAACTAGATATGGCCCGTGTGTGGAGGAAGCACAGTTCTTTTGTTGTGAGCCAGCTAACTGTTCTGGCCCTACAGGAAACACAGTAGAGTAGAAGAGTGCTCTTTTCTCAAAAGCAGAGTGTGTTTCTTGTAAGGCGAGCTAGTGTTTGTTTCTCAGTCCTAAATGGAGTTGAATCACATGCAGTTTTTGGTCCTACCAGCAAGAGTTGTTTTCTGTTAAGGAAAGTCACTATTGCGCTCCCATTCCCTTACACAGTGCAAATAGCACTCGCGTCTGTTCCCAGCAAGTATAGTGTATTGGACTGAAGAGGAGCTTCTGTTCTTGTCGGTTTCCTAAGCAGAGTTGAACTAGATATGACCCGTGTGTGTAGGAAGCACAGTTCTTTTGTTCTGAGCAAACTCACTGTTCGGACCCCATAGGAAACCCAGTAGAGTAGATGAGTGCTCTTTTCTCAAAAGCAGAGTATGTTTCTTGTAAGGCGGGCTAGTGTTTGTTTCTCAGTCCTAAACGGAGTTTTGTCACATGCAGTTTCTGCTCGTATGAGCAAGAGTTGTTTTCTAGTAAGAAGAGTCACTATTGCACTCCCACTGCAATACACAGTGCAAAAAGCACTCATGTCTATTCCCAGCAGTACAGTGTATTGGACTGAAGAGGAGCTACTGTTCTTTTCAGTTTCCTAAGCAGAGTTGAACTAGATATGGCCCGTGTGTGTAGGAAGCACAGTTCTTTTGTTCTGAGCAAGCTCTCTGTTCTGGCTCTACAGGAAACACAGTGGAGTAGAAGAGTGCTCTTTTCTCAAAAGCAGAGTGTGTTTCTTGTAAGGAGAGCTAGCGTTTGTTTCCCAGTCCTAAATGGAGTTGAATCACATGCAGTTTCTATTCCTATGAGCAAGAGTTGTTTTCTGGTAAGAAGAGTCACTATTGTGCTCCCATTGCCATACACAGTGCAAATGGCACTTGCGTCTGTTACCAGCAAGTACAGTGTATTGGACTGAAGAAGAGCTACAGTTCTTGTCAATTTCCTAAGCAGAGTTGAACTAGATATGGCCAATGTGAGTAGGAAGCACAGTTCATTTGTTCTGAGTAAGCTCACTGTTCTGACCCTATAGGAAACACATGAGAGTAGAAGAGTGCTCTTTTCTCAAAAGAAGATTGTGTTTCTTGTAAGTCGAACTAGCGTTTGTTTCCCAGTCCTAAATGGAGTTGAATCCCATGCAGTTTCTGGTCCTACGAGCAAGAGTTGTTTTCTGGTAAGAAGAGTCACTGTTGTGCTCCCATTGAGATACACAGTGCAAATAGCACTCGCCTCTGTTCCCAGCAAGTACAGTGTATTGGACTGAAGAGGAGCTACTGTTCTTGTCAGTTTCCTAAGCAGAGTTGAACTAGATATGGCCCGTGTGTGTAGGAAACACAATTCTTTTGTTCTGAGCAAGCTCACTGTTCTGGCCCTATAGGAAACACAGTAGAGTAGAAGAGTGCTCTTTTCTCAAAAGCAGAGTGTGTTTCTTGTAAGGCGAGCTAGCCTTTGTTTCCCAGTCCTAAATGGAGTTGAATCACATGCAGTTTCTATTCCTATGAGCAAGAGTTGTTTTCTGGTAAGAAGAGTCTCTATTGCGCTCCCATTGTGATACACAGGGCAAATAGCACTGGCGTCTGTTCCCAGCATGTACAGTGTATTGGACTGAAGAGGATCTATTGTTCTTGTCAGTTTCCTAAGCAGAGTTGAACTAGATATGGCCCGTGTGTGTAGGAAGCACAGTTCTTTTGTTCTCAGCAAGCTCACTGTTCGGACCCCATAGGAAACACAGAAGAGTAGAAGAGTGCACTTTTCTCCAAAGCAGAGTGTGTTTCTTGTAAGGCAACATAGCGTTTGTTTCCCAGTTAAATGGAGTTGAATCACATGCAGTTTCTGGTCCTACGAGCAAGAGTTGTTTTCTGGTAAGAAGAGTCACTATTGCTCTCCCATTGCCATACACAGTACAAATAGCACTCGCGTCTGTTCCCAGCAAGTACAGTGAATTGGACTGAAGGGGAGCTACTCTTCTTGTCATTTTCCTAAGCAGAGTTGAACTAGGCATGGCCCGTGTGTGTAGGAAGCACAGTTCTTTTGTTCTGAACAAGCTCACTGTTCTGGCCCTATAGAAAACAAGTTAAAGTAGAAGAGTGCTCTTTTCTCAAAAGCAGAGTGTGTTTCTTGTAAGAGGAGCTAGTGTTTCTTTCCCAGTCCTAAATGGAGTTGAATCCCATGCAGTTTCTGGTCCTACGAGCAAGAGTTGTTTTCTGGTAAGAAGAGTCACTATTGCGCTCCCATTGTCATACACAGGGCAAATAGCACTGGCATCTGTTCCCAGCATGTACAGTGTATTGGACTGAAGAGGATCTACTGTTCTTGTCAGTTTCCTAAGCAGAATTGAACTAGATATCGCCGTGTGTGTAGGAAGCACAGTTCTTTTGTTGTGAGCCAGCTCAATGTTCTGGCCCTATAGAAAACACAGAGTAGAAGAGTGCTCTTTTCTCAAAAGCAGATTGTGTTTCTTGCAAGGCGAGCTAGCGTTTTTTTTCCCAGTCCTAAATGGAGTTGAATCCCATGCAGTTTCTGGTCCTACGAGCAAGAGTTGTTTTCTGGTAAGAAGAGTAACTATTGCACTCCCATTGTCATACACAGGGCAAATAGCACTGGCGTCGGTTCCCAGCATGTACAGTTTATTGGACTGAAGAGAATCTCCTGTTCTTGTCAGGTTCCTAAGCAGAATTGAACTAGATATGGCCATGTGTGTAGGAAGCACAGTTCTTTTGTTCTGAGCAAGCTCAATGTTCGGACCCCATAGGAAACACAGTAGACTAGAAGAGTGCTCTTTTCTCAAAAGCAGAGTGTGTTTCTTGTAAGGCGAGCTAGCGTTTGTTTTCCAGTCCTAAATGGAGTTGAATCACATGCAGTTTTTGGTCCTATGAGAAAGAGTTGTTTTCTTGTAAGGAATGTCACTATTGTGCTCTAATTGCCATAAACAGTGCAAATAGCACTCGCGTCTGTTCCCAGCATGTACAGTGTATTGGACTGAAGAAGAGCTGCTTTTCTTCTCAGTTTCCTTAGCAGAGTTGAACTAGATATGGCCCGTGTGTGTAGGAAGTACGGTTCTTTTGTTATGAGCAAGCTCACTGTTCTGGCTCTATAAGAAACACAGTAGAGTAGAAGAGTGCTCTTTTCTCAAAAGCAGAGCGTGTTGTTTCTTGTAAGGCAAGCTGGCGTTTGTTTCCCAGTCCTAAATGGAGTTGAATCCCATGCAATTTCTAGTCCTATGAGCAAGAGTAGTTTTCTGATAAGAAGAGTCACTATTGCGCTCCCATTGCCATACACTGTGCAAATAGCACTTGCGTCTGTTCCCAGCAAGTACAGTGTATTGGACTGAAGAGGAGTTACTCTTCTTGTCAGTTTCCTAAGCAGAATTGAACCAGATATGGCCATGTGTGTAGGAAGCACAGGTCTTTTGTTGTGAGCAAGCTCACTGTTCGGACCCCATAGGAAACACAGTAGAGTAGAAGAGTGCCCTTTTCTCAAAAACAGAGTGTGTTTCTTGTAAGGCGAGCTAGCGTTTGTTTCCCAGTCCTAAATGGAGTTGAATCACATGCAGTTTCTGTTCCTATGAGCAAGAGTTGTTTTCTGGTAAGAAGAGTCACTATTGCGTTCCCATTGTCATACACATAGCAAATAGCACTGGCGTCGACTCCCAGCATGTACAGTGTATTGGACTGAAGAGGATCTACTGTTCTTGTCAGGTTCCTAAGCAGAATTGAACTAGATATGTCCGTGGGTGTAGGAAGCACATTTTTCTTGTTCTGATCAAGCTCACTGTTCTGGCCCTATAGGAAACACAGTAGAGTAGAAGTGTGCTCTTTTCTCAAAAGCAGAGTGTGTTTCTTGTAAGGCGAGCTAGCGTTTTTTTCCCAGTCCTAAATGGAGTTGAATCACGTGCAGTTTTTGGTCCTATGAGCAAGAGCTGTTTTCTTGTAAGGAGTGTGACTGTTGTGCTCTAATTGCCATACACAGTGCAAATTGCACTCGCGTCTGTTCCCAGGATGTACAGTGTATTAGACTGAAGAAGAGCTACTATTCTTGTCAGTTTCCTAAGCAGAGTTGAACTAGATATGGCCCGTGTGTGTAGGAAGTACAGTTCTTTTGTTCTGAGCAAGCTCACTGTTCTGGCCCTATAAGAAACACAGTAGAGTACAAGAGTGCTCTTTTCTCAAAAGCAGAGTGTGTTTCTTGTAAGGCGAGCTGGCTTTTGTTTACCAGTCCTAAATGGAGTTGAGTCACATGCAGTTTCTGGTCCTACGAGCAAGAGTTGTTTTCTGGTAAGAAGAGTCACTATTGCTCTCCCATTGCCATACACAGTACAAATAGCACTCGCGTCTGTTCCCAGCAAGTACAGTGAATTGGACTGAAGGGGAGCTACTCTTCTTGTCATTTTCCTAAGCAGAGTTGAACTAGGCATGGCAAGTGTGTGTAGGAAGCACAGTTCTTTTGTTCTGAACAAGCTCACTGTTCTGGCCCTATAGAAAACAAGTTAAAGTAGAAGAGTGCTCTTTTCTCAAAAGCAGAGTGTGTTTCTTGTAAGAGGAGCTAGTGTTTCTTTCCCAGTCCTAAATGGAGTTGAATCCCATGCAGTTTCTGGTCCTACGAGCAAGAGTTGTTTTCTGGTAAGAAGAGTCACTATTGCGCTCCCATTGTCATACACAGGGCAAATAGCACTGGCATCTGTTCCCAGCATGTACAGTGTATTGGACTGAAGAGGATCTACTGTTCTTGTCAGTTTCCTAAGCAGAATTGAACTAGATATCGCCGTGTGTGTAGGAAGCACAGTTCTTTTGTTGTGAGCCAGCTCAATGTTCTGGCCCTATAGAAAACACAGAGTAGAAGAGTGCTCTTTTATCAAAAGCAGAGTGTGTTTCTTGTAAGGCGAGCTAGCGTTTGTTTCCCAGTCCTAAATGGAGTTGAATCACATGCAGGATCTGGTCCTATGAGCAAGAGTAGTTTTCTGTTAAGAAGAGTCACTATTTTGCTCCCATTGTATACACAGTTCAAATAGCACTCATGTCTGTTCCCAACAAGTACAGTGTATTGGACTGAAGAGGAGCTACTGTTCTTGTCAGTTTTTTAAGCAGAGTTGAACTAGATATGGCCTGTGTGTGGAGGAAGTACAATTCTTTTGTTCTGAGCAAGCTCACTGTTCGGAACCCATAGGAAACACAGTAGAGTAGAAGAGTGCCCTTTTCTCAAAAGCAGCGTGTGTTTCTTGTAAGGCGAGCTAGTGTTTGTTTCCCAGCCAGAAATGGAGTTGAATCACATGCAGTTTTTGGTCCTATGATCAAGAGTTGTTTTTGGTAAGAAGAGTCACTATTACGCTCCCATTGCCATACACAGTGCAAATAGCACTCACTTCTGTTCCAGCAAGTACAGTGTATTGGACTGAAGAGGAGCTACTGTTCTTGTCAGATTTTTAAGCAGAGTTGAACTAGATATGGCCCTTTGTGGAGGAAGCACAGTTCTTTTGTTGTGAGCCAGCTCACTGTTCTGGCCCTACAGGAAACACAGTAGAGTAGAAGAGTGCTCTTTTCTCAAAAGCAGAGTGTGTTTCTTGTAAGGCGAGCTAGTGTTTGTTTCTCAGTCCTAAACGGATTTGTGTCACATGCAGTTTCTGCTCGTATGAGCAAGAGTTGTTTTCTGGTAAGAAGAGTCACTATTGCACTCCCACTGCAATACACACTGCAAAAAGCACTCATGTCTATTCCCAGCAGTACAGTGTATTGGACTGAAGATGAGCTACTGTTCATTTCAGTTTCCTAAGCAGAGTTGAACTAGATATGGCCCGTGTGTGTAGGAAGCTCAGTTCTTTTGTTCTGAGCAAGCTCACTGTTCTGACTCTACAGGAAACACAGTGGAGTAGAAGAGTGCTTTTTTCTCAAAAGCAGAGTGTGTTTCTTGTAAGGAGAGCTAGCGTTTGTTTCCCAGTCCTAAATGGAGTTGAATCACATGCAGTTTCTATTCCTATGAGCAAGAGTTGTTTTCTGGTAATAAGAGTAACTATTGCGCTCCCATTGCCATACACAGTGCAAATGGCACTCGCGTCTGTTACCAGCAAGTACAGTGTATTGGACTGAAGAGGAGCTACAGTTCTTGTCAATTTCCTAAGCAGAGTTGAACTAGATATCGCCCATGTGAGTAGGAAGCACAGTTCATTTGTTCTGAGTAAGCTCACTGTTCGGACCCCTTAGGAAACCCAGTGAGTAGAAGAGTGCTCTTTTCTCAAAAGCAGAGTGTGTTTCTTGTAAGGCGAGCTAGCGTTTGTTTCCCAGTCCTAAATGGGGTTGAATCACATGCAGTTTCTGGACCTAAGAGCAAGAGTTGTTTTCTGGTAAGGAAAGTCACTATTGTGCTCCCATTGCCGTACACAGTGCAAATAGCACTCGAGTCTGTTCCCAGCAAGTATAGTGTATTGGACTGAAGAGGAGCTACTGTTCTTGTCAGTTTCCTAAGCAGAGTTGAACTAGATATGGCCTGTGTGTGTAGGAAGCACACTTCTTTTGTTTTTAGCAAGCTCACTGTTCTGGCCCTCTAAGAAACACAGTACAGTAGAAGAGTGCTCTTTTCTCAAAAGCAGTGTGTTTCTTGTAAGGCGAGCAAGCGTTTGTTTCCCAGTCCTAAATGAGGTTGAATCACATGCAGTATCTGGTCCTACGAGCAAGAGTTGTTTTCTGGTAAGAAGAGTCACTATGCGTTCCCATTGCCATACACAGTGCAAATAGCACTCACTTCTGTTCCAGCAAGTACAGTGTATTGGACTGAAGAGGAGCTACTCTTCTTGTCAGTTTTTTAAGCAGTGTTGAACTAGATATGGCCCGTGTGTGGAGGAAGCACAGTTCTTTTGTTGTGAGCCAGCTAACTGTTCTGGCCCTACAGGAAACACAGTAGAGTAGAAGAGTGCTCTTTTCTCAAAAGCAGAGTGTGTTTCTTGTAAGGCGAGCTAGTGTTTGTTTCTCAGTCCTAAATGGAGTTGAATCACATGCAGTTTTTGGTCCTACCAGCAAGAGTTGTTTTCTGTTAAGGAAAGTCACTATTGCGCTCCCATTCCCTTACACAGTGCAAATAGCACTCGCGTCTGTTCCCAGCAAGTATAGTGTATTGGACTGAAGAGGAGCTTCTGTTCTTGTCGGTTTCCTAAGCAGAGTTGAACTAGATATGACCCGTGTGTGTAGGAAGCACAGTTCTTTTGTTCTGAGCAAACTCACTGTTCGGACCCCATAGGAAACCCAGTAGAGTAGATGAGTGCTCTTTTCTCAAAAGCAGAGTATGTTTCTTGTAAGGCGGGCTAGTGTTTGTTTCTCAGTCCTAAACGGAGTTTTGTCACATGCAGTTTCTGCTCGTATGAGCAAGAGTTGTTTTCTAGTAAGAAGAGTCACTATTGCACTCCCACTGCAATACACAGTGCAAAAAGCACTCATGTCTATTCCCAGCAGTACAGTGTATTGGACTGAAGAGGAGCTACTGTTCTTTTCAGTTTCCTAAGCAGAGTTGAACTAGATATGGCCCGTGTGTGTAGGAAGCACAGTTCTTTTGTTCTGAGCAAGCTCTCTGTTCTGGCTCTACAGGAAACACAGTGGAGTAGAAGAGTGCTCTTTTCTCAAAAGCAGAGTGTGTTTCTTGTAAGGAGAGCTAGCGTTTGTTTCCCAGTCCTAAATGGAGTTGAATCACATGCAGTTTCTATTCCTATGAGCAAGAGTTGTTTTCTGGTAAGAAGAGTCACTATTGTGCTCCCATTGCCATACACAGTGCAAATGGCACTTGCGTCTGTTACCAAAAAGTACAGTGTATTGGACTGAAGAGGAGCTACAGTTCTTGTCAATTTCCTAAGCAGAGTTGAACTAGATATGGCCAATGTGAGTAGGAAGCACAGTTCATTTGTTCTGAGTAAGCTCACTGTTCTGACCCTATAGGAAACACATGAGAGTAGAAGAGTGCTCTTTTCTCAAAAGAAGATTGTGTTTCTTGTAAGTCGAACTAGCGTTTGTTTCCCAGTCCTAAATGGAGTTGAATCCCATGCAGTTTCTGGTCCTACGAGCAAGAGTTGTTTTCTGGTAAGAAGAGTCACTGTTGTGCTCCCATTGAGATACACAGTGCAAATAGCACTCGCCTCTGTTCCCAGCAAGTACAGTGTATTGGACTGAAGAGGAGCTACTGTTCTTGTCAGTTTCCTAAGCAGAGTTGAACTAGATATGGCCCGTGTGTGTAGGAAACACAATTCTTTTGTTCTGAGCAAGCTCACTGTTCTGGCCCTATAGGAAACACAGTAGAGTAGAAGAGTGCTCTTTTCTCAAAAGCAGAGTGTGTTTCTTGTAAGGCGAGCTAGCCTTTGTTTCCCAGTCCTAAATGGAGTTGAATCACATGCAGTTTCTATTCCTATGAGCAAGAGTTGTTTTCTGGTAAGAAGAGTCTCTATTGCGCTCCCATTGTGATACACAGGGCAAATAGCACTGGCGTCTGTTCCCAGCATGTACAGTGTATTGGACTGAAGAGGATCTATTGTTCTTGTCAGTTTCCTAAGCAGAGTTGAACTAGATATGGCCCGTGTGTGTAGGAAGCACAGTTCTTTTGTTCTCAGCAAGCTCACTGTTCGGACCCCATAGGAAACACAGAAGAGTAGAAGAGTGTACTTTTCTCCAAAGCAGAGTGTGTTTCTTGTAAGGCAACATAGCGTTTGTTTCCCAGTTAAATGGAGTTGAATCACATGCAGTTTCTGGTCCTACGAGCAAGAGTTGTTTTCTGGTAAGAAGAGTCACTATTGCTCTCCCATTGCCATACACAGTACAAATAGCACTCGCGTCTGTTCCCAGCAAGTACAGTGAATTGGACTGAAGGGGAGCTACTCTTCTTGTCATTTTCCTAAGCAGAGTTGAACTAGGCATGGCCCGTGTGTGTAGGAAACACAGTTCTTTTGTTCTGAACAAGCTCACTGTTCTGGCCCTATAGAAAACAAGTTAAAGTAGAAGAGTGCTCTTTTCTCAAAAGCAGAGTGTGTTTCTTGTAAGAGGAGCTAGTGTTTCTTTCCCAGTCCTAAATGGAGTTGAATCCCATGCAGTTTCTGGTCCTACGAGCAAGAGTTGTTTTCTGGTAAGAAGAGTCACTATTGCGCTCCCATTGTCATACACAGGGCAAATAGCACTGGCATCTGTTCCCAGCATGTACAGTGTATTGGACTGAAGAGGATCTACTGTTCTTGTCAGTTTCCTAAGCAGAATTGAACTAAATATCGCCGTGTGTGTAGGAAGCACAGTTCTTTTGTTGTGAGCCAGCTCAATGTTCTGGCCCTATAGAAAACACAGAGTAGAAGAGTGCTCTTTTCTCAAAAGCAGATTGTGTTTCTTGCAAGGCGAGCTAGCGTTTTTTTTCCCAGTCCTAAATGGAGTTGAATCCCATGCAGTTTCTGGTCCTACGAGCAAGAGTTGTTTTCTGGTAAGAAGAGTAACTATTGCACTCCCATTGTCATACACAGGGCAAATAGCACTGGCGTCGGTTCCCAGCATGTACAGTTTATTGGACTGAAGAGAATCTCCTGTTCTTGTCAGGTTCCTAAGCAGAATTGAACTAGATATGGCCATGTGTGTAGGAAGCACAGTTCTTTTGTTCTGAGCAAGCTCAATGTTCGGACCCCATAGGAAACACAGTAGAGTAGAAGAGTGCTCTTTTCTCAAAAGCAGAGTGTGTTTCTTGTAAGGCGAGCTAGCGTTTGTTTTCCAGTCCTAAATGGAGTTGAATCACATGCAGTTTTTGGTCCTATGACAAAGAGTTGTTTTCTTGTAAGGAATGTCACTATTGTGCTCTAATTGCCATAAACAGTGCAAATAGCACTCGCGTCTGTTCCCAGCATGTACAGTGTATTGGACTGAAGAAGAGCTGCTTTTCTTCTCAGTTTCCTTAGCAGAGTTGAACTAGATAAGGCCCGTGTGTGTAGGAAGTACAGTTCTTTTGTTATGAGCAAGCTCACTGTTCTGGCTCTATAAGAAACACAGTAGAGTAGAAGAGTGCTCTTTTCTCAAAAGCAGAGCGTGTTGTTTCTTGTAAGGCAAGCTGGCGTTTGTTTCCCAGTCCTAAATGGAGTTGAATCCCATGCAATTTCTAGTCCTATGAGCAAGAGTAGTTTTCTGATAAGAAGAGTCACTATTGCGCTCCCATTGCCATGCACTGTGCAAATAGCACTTGTGTCTGTTCCCAGCAAGTACAGTGTATTGGACTGAAGAGGAGTTACTCTTCTTGTCAGTTTCCTAAGCAGAATTGAAACAGATATGGCCATGTGTGTAGGAAGCACAGGTCTTTTGTTGTGAGCAAGCTCACTGTTCGGACCCCATAGGAAACACAGTAGAGTAGAAGAGTGCCCTTTTCTCAAAAACAGAGTGTGTTTCTTGTAAGGCGAGCTAGCGTTTGTTTCCCAGTCCTAAATGGAGTTGAATCACATGCAGTTTCTGTTCCTATGAGCAAGAGTTGTTTTCTGGTAAGAAGAGTCACTATTGCGTTCCCATTGTCATACACATAGCAAATAGCACTGGCGTCGACTCCCAGCATGTACAGTGTATTGGACTGAAGAGGATCTACTGTTCTTGTCAGGTTCCTAAGCAGAATTGAACTAGATATGTCCGTGGGTGTAGGAAGCACATTTTTCTTGTTCTGATCAAGCTCACTGTTCTGGCCCTATAGGAAACACAGTAGAGTAGAAGTGTGCTCTTTTCTCAAAAGCAGAGTGTGTTTCTTGTAAGGCGAGCTAGCCTTTGTTTCCCAGTCCTAAATGGAGTTGAATCACATGCAGTTTCTATTCCTATGAGCAAGAGTTGTTTTCTGGTAAGAAGAGTCTCTATTGCGCTCCCATTGTGATACACAGGGCAAATAGCACTGGCGTCTGTTCCCAGCATGTACAGTGTATTGGACTGAAGAGGATCTATTGTTCTTGTCAGTTTCCTAAGCAGAGTTGAACTAGATATGGCCCGTGTGTGTAGGAAGCACAGTTCTTTTGTTCTCAGCAAGCTCACTGTTCGGACCCCATAGGAAACACAGTAGAGTAGAAGAGTGCACTTTTCTCCAAAGCAGAGTGTGTTTCTTGTAAGGCAACATAGCGTTTGTTTCCCAGTTAAATGGAGTTGAATCACATGCAGTTTCTGGTCCTACGAGCAAGAGTTGTTTTCTGGTAAGAAGAGTCACTATTGCTCTCCCATTGCCATACACAGTACAAATAGCACTCGCGTCTGTTCCCAGCAAGTACAGTGAATTGGACTGAAGGGGAGCTACTCTTCTTGTCATTTTCCTAAGCAGAGTTGAACTAGGCATGGCCCGTGTGTGTAGGAAGCACAGTTCTTTTGTTCTGAACAAGCTCACTGTTCTGGCCCTATAGAAAACAAGTTAAAGTAGAAGAGTGCTCTTTTCTCAAAAGCAGAGTGTGTTTCTTGTAAGAGGAGCTAGTGTTTCTTTCCCAGTCCTAAATGGAGTTGAATCCCATGCAGTTTCTGGTCCTACGAGCAAGAGTTGTTTTCTGGTAAGAAGAGTCACTATTGCGCTCCCATTGTCATACACAGGGCAAATAGCACTGGCATCTGTTCCCAGCATGTACAGTGTATTGGACTGAAGAGGATCTACTGTTCTTGTCAGTTTCCTAAGCAGAATTGAACTAGATATCGCCGTGTGTGTAGGAAGCACAGTTCTTTTGTTGTGAGCCAGCTCAATGTTCTGGCCCTATAGAAAACACAGAGTAGAAGAGTGCTCTTTTCTCAAAAGCAGATTGTGTTTCTTGCAAGGCGAGCTAGCGTTTTTTTTCCCAGTCCTAAATGGAGTTGAATCCCATGCAGTTTCTGGTCCTACGAGCAAGAGTTGTTTTCTGGTAAGAAGAGTAACTATTGCACTCCCATTGTCATACACAGGGCAAATAGCACTGGCGTCGGTTCCCAGCATGTACAGTTTATTGGACTGAAGAGAATCTCCTGTTCTTGTCAGGTTCCTAAGCAGAATTGAACTAGATATGGCCATGTGTGTAGGAAGCACAGTTCTTTTGTTCTGAGCAAGCTCAATGTTCGGACCCCATAGGAAACACAGTAGACTAGAAGAGTGCTCTTTTCTCAAAAGCAGAGTGTGTTTCTTGTAAGGCGAGCTAGCGTTTGTTTTCCAGTCCTAAATGGAGTTGAATCACATGCAGTTTTTGGTCCTATGAGAAAGAGTTGTTTTCTTGTAAGGAATGTCACTATTGTGCTCTAATTGCCATAAACAGTGCAAATAGCACTCGCGTCTGTTCCCAGCATGTACAGTGTATTGGACTGAAGAAGAGCTGCTTTTCTTCTCAGTTTCCTTAGCAGAGTTGAACTAGATATGGCCCGTGTGTGTAGGAAGTACGGTTCTTTTGTTATGAGCAAGCTCACTGTTCTGGCTCTATAAGAAACACAGTAGAGTAGAAGAGTGCTCTTTTCTCAAAAGCAGAGCGTGTTGTTTCTTGTAAGGCAAGCTGGCGTTTGTTTCCCAGTCCTAAATGGAGTTGAATCCCATGCAATTTCTAGTCCTATGAGCAAGAGTAGTTTTCTGATAAGAAGAGTCACTATTGCGCTCCCATTGCCATACACTGTGCAAATAGCACTTGCGTCTGTTCCCAGCAAGTACAGTGTATTGGACTGAAGAGGAGTTACTCTTCTTGTCAGTTTCCTAAGCAGAATTGAACCAGATATGGCCATGTGTGTAGGAAGCACAGGTCTTTTGTTGTGAGCAAGCTCACTGTTCGGACCCCATAGGAAACACAGTAGAGTAGAAGAGTGCCCTTTTCTCAAAAACAGAGTGTGTTTCTTGTAAGGCGAGCTAGCGTTTGTTTCCCAGTCCTAAATGGAGTTGAATCACATGCAGTTTCTGTTCCTATGAGCAAGAGTTGTTTTCTGGTAAGAAGAGTCACTATTGCGTTCCCATTGTCATACACATAGCAAATAGCACTGGCGTCGACTCCCAGCATGTACAGTGTATTGGACTGAAGAGGATCTACTGTTCTTGTCAGGTTCCTAAGCAGAATTGAACTAGATATGTCCGTGGGTGTAGGAAGCACATTTTTCTTGTTCTGATCAAGCTCACTGTTCTGGCCCTATAGGAAACACAGTAGAGTAGAAGTGTGCTCTTTTCTCAAAAGCAGAGTGTGTTTCTTGTAAGGCGAGCTAGCGTTTTTTTCCCAGTCCTAAATGGAGTTGAATCACATGCAGTTTTTGGTCCTATGAGCAAGAGCTGTTTTCTTGTAAGGAGTGTGACTGTTGTGCTCTAATTGCCATACACAGTGCAAATTGCACTCGCGTCTGTTCCCAGGATGTACAGTGTATTAGACTGAAGAAGAGCTACTATTCTTGTCAGTTTCCTAAGCAGAGTTGAACTAGATATGGCCCGTGTGTGTAGGAAGTACAGTTCTTTTGTTCTGAGCAAGCTCACTGTTCTGGCCCTATAAGAAACACAGTAGAGTACAAGAGTGCTCTTTTCTCAAAAGCAGAGTGTGTTTCTTGTAAGGCGAGCTGGCTTTTGTTTACCAGTCCTAAATGGAGTTGAGTCACATGCAGTTTCTGGTCCTACGAGCAAGAGTTGTTTTCTGGTAAGAAGAGTCACTATTGCTCTCCCATTGCCATACACAGTACAAATAGCACTCGCGTCTGTTCCCAGCAAGTACAGTGAATTGGACTGAAGGGGAGCTACTCTTCTTGTCATTTTCCTAAGCAGAGTTGAACTAGGCATGGCCCGTGTGTGTAGGAAGCACAGTTCTTCTGTTCTGAACAAGCTCACTGTTCTGGCCCTATAGAAAACAAGTTAAAGTAGAAGAGTGCTCTTTTCTCAAAAGCAGAGTGTGTTTCTTGTAAGAGGAGCTAGTGTTTCTTTCCCAGTCCTAAATGGAGTTGAATCCCATGCAGTTTCTGGTCCTACGAGCAAGAGTTGTTTTCTGGTAAGAAGAGTCACTATTGCGCTCCCATTGTCATACACAGGGCAAATAGCACTGGCATCTGTTCCCAGCATGTACAGTGTATTGGACTGAAGAGGATCTACTGTTCTTGTCAGTTTCCTAAGCAGAATTGAACTAGATATCGCCGTGTGTGTAGGAAGCACAGTTCTTTTGTTGTGAGCCAGCTCAATGTTCTGGCCCTATAGAAAACACAGAGTAGAAGAGTGCTCTTTTATCAAAAGCAGAGTGTGTTTCTTGTAAGGCGAGCTAGCGTTTGTTTCCCAGTCCTAAATGGAGTTGAATCACATGCAGGATCTGGTCCTATGAGCAAGAGTAGTTTTCTGTTAAGAAGAGTCACTATTTTGCTCCCATTGTATACACAGTTCAAATAGCACTCATGTCTGTTCCCAACAAGTACAGTGTATTGGACTGAAGAGGAGCTACTGTTCTTGTCAGTTTTTTAAGCAGAGTTGAACTAGATATGGCCTGTGTGTGGAGGAAGTACAATTCTTTTGTTCTGAGCAAGCTCACTGTTCGGAACCCATAGGAAACACAGTAGAGTAGAAGAGTGCCCTTTTCTCAAAAGCAGCGTGTGTTTCTTGTAAGGCGAGCTAGTGTTTGTTTCCCAGCCAGAAATGGAGTTGAATCACATGCAGTTTTTGGTCCTATGATCAAGAGTTGTTTTTGGTAAGAAGAGTCACTATTACGCTCCCATTGCCATACACAGTGCAAATAGCACTCACTTCTGTTCCAGCAAGTACAGTGTATTGGACTGAAGAGGAGCTACTGTTCTTGTCAGATTTTTAAGCAGAGTTGAACTAGATATGGCCCTTTGTGGAGGAAGCACAGTTCTTTTGTTGTGAGCCAGCTCACTGTTCTGGCCCTACAGGAAACACAGTAGAGTAGAAGAGTGCTCTTTTCTCAAAAGCAGAGTGTGTTTCTTGTAAGGCGAGCTAGTGTTTGTTTCTCAGTCCTAAACGGATTTGTGTCACATGCAGTTTCTGCTCGTATGAGCAAGAGTTGTTTTCTGGTAAGAAGAGTCACTATTGCACTCCCACTGCAATACACACTGCAAAAAGCACTCATGTCTATTCCCAGCAGTACAGTGTATTGGACTGAAGATGAGCTACTGTTCATTTCAGTTTCCTAAGCAGAGTTGAACTAGATATGGCCCGTGTGTGTAGGAAGCTCAGTTCTTTTGTTCTGAGCAAGCTCACTGTTCTGACTCTACAGGAAACACAGTGGAGTAGAAGAGTGCTTTTTTCTCAAAAGCAGAGTGTGTTTCTTGTAAGGAGAGCTAGCGTTTGTTTCCCAGTCCTAAATGGAGTTGAATCACATGCAGTTTCTATTCCTATGAGCAAGAGTTGTTTTCTGGTAATAAGAGTAACTATTGCGCTCCCATTGCCATACACAGTGCAAATGGCACTCGCGTCTGTTACCAGCAAGTACAGTGTATTGGACTGAAGAGGAGCTACAGTTCTTGTCAATTTCCTAAGCAGAGTTGAACTAGATATCGCCCATGTGAGTAGGAAGCACAGTTCATTTGTTCTGAGTAAGCTCACTGTTCGGACCCCTTAGGAAACCCAGTGAGTAGAAGAGTGCTCTTTTCTCAAAAGCAGAGTGTGTTTCTTGTAAGGCGAGCTAGCGTTTGTTTCCCAGTCCTAAATGGGGTTGAATCACATGCAGTTTCTGGACCTAAGAGCAAGAGTTGTTTTCTGGTAAGGAAAGTCACTATTGTGCTCCCATTGCCGTACACAGTGCAAATAGCACTCGAGTCTGTTCCCAGCAAGTATAGTGTATTGGACTGAAGAGGAGCTACTGTTCTTGTCAGTTTCCTAAGCAGAGTTGAACTAGATATGGCCTGTGTGTGTAGGAAGCACACTTCTTTTGTTTTTAGCAAGCTCACTGTTCTGGCCCTCTAAGAAACACAGTACAGTAGAAGAGTGCTCTTTTCTCAAAAGCAGTGTGTTTCTTGTAAGGCGAGCAAGCGTTTGTTTCCCAGTCCTAAATGAGGTTGAATCACATGCAGTATCTGGTCCTACGAGCAAGAGTTGTTTTCTGGTAAGAAGAGTCACTATGCGTTCCCATTGCCATACACAGTGCAAATAGCACTCACTTCTGTTCCAGCAAGTACAGTGTATTGGACTGAAGAGGAGCTACTCTTCTTGTCAGTTTTTTAAGCAGTGTTGAACTAGATATGGCCCGTGTGTGGAGGAAGCACAGTTCTTTTGTTGTGAGCCAGCTAACTGTTCTGGCCCTACAGGAAACACAGTAGAGTAGAAGAGTGCTCTTTTCTCAAAAGCAGAGTGTGTTTCTTGTAAGGCGAGCTAGTGTTTGTTTCTCAGTCCTAAATGGAGTTGAATCACATGCAGTTTTTGGTCCTACCAGCAAGAGTTGTTTTCTGTTAAGGAAAGTCACTATTGCGCTCCCATTCCCTTACACAGTGCAAATAGCACTCGCGTCTGTTCCCAGCAAGTATAGTGTATTGGACTGAAGAGGAGCTTCTGTTCTTGTCGGTTTCCTAAGCAGAGTTGAACTAGATATGACCCATGTGTGTAGGAAGCACAGTTCTTTTGTTCTGAGCAAACTCACTGTTCGGACCCCATAGGAAACCCAGTAGAGTAGATGAGTGCTCTTTTCTCAAAAGCAGAGTATGTTTCTTGTAAGGCGGGCTAGTGTTTGTTTCTCAGTCCTAAACGGAGTTTTGTCACATGCAGTTTCTGCTCGTATGAGCAAGAGTTGTTTTCTAGTAAGAAGAGTCACTATTGCACTCCCACTGCAATACACAGTGCAAAAAGCACTCATGTCTATTCCCAGCAGTACAGTGTATTGGACTGAAGAGGAGCTACTGTTCTTTTCAGTTTCCTAAGCAGAGTTGAACTAGATATGGCCCGTGTGTGTAGGAAGCACAGTTCTTTTGTTCTGAGCAAGCTCTCTGTTCTGGCTCTACAGGAAACACAGTGGAGTAGAAGAGTGCTCTTTTCTCAAAAGCAGAGTGTGTTTCTTGTAAGGAGAGCTAGCGTTTGTTTCCCAGTCCTAAATGGAGTTGAATCACATGCAGTTTCTATTCCTATGAGCAAGAGTTGTTTTCCTGGTAAGAAGAGTCACTATTGTGCTCCCATTGCCATACACAGTGCAAATGGCACTTGCGTCTGTTACCAGCAAGTACAGTGTATTGGACTGAAGAGGAGCTACAGTTCTTGTCAATTTCCTAAGCAGAGTTGAACTAGATATGGCCAATGTGAGTAGGAAGCACAGTTCATTTGTTCTGAGTAAGCTCACTGTTCTGACCCTATAGGAAACACATGAGAGTAGAAGAGTGCTCTTTTCTCAAAAGAAGATTGTGTTTCTTGTAAGTCGAACTAGCGTTTGTTTCCCAGTCCTAAATGGAGTTGAATCCCATGCAGTTTCTGGTCCTACGAGCAAGAGTTGTTTTCTGGTAAGAAGAGTCACTGTTGTGCTCCCATTGAGATACACAGTGCAAATAGCACTCGCCTCTGTTCCCAGCAAGTACAGGTATTGGACTGAAGAGGAGCTACTGTTCTTGTCAGTTTCCTAAGCAGAGTTGAACTAGATATGGCCCGTGTGTGTAGGAAACACAATTCTTTTGTTCTGAGCAAGCTCACTGTTCTGGCCCTATAGGAAACACAGTAGAGTAGAAGAGTGCTCTTTTCTCAAAAGCAGAGTGTGTTTCTTGTAAGGCGAGCTAGCCTTTGTTTCCCAGTCCTAAATGGAGTTGAATCACATGCAGTTTCTATTCCTATGAGCAAGAGTTGTTTTCTGGTAAGAAGAGTCTCTATTGCGCTCCCATTGTGATACACAGGGCAAATAGCACTGGCGTCTGTTCCCAGCATGTACAGTGTATTGGACTGAAGAGGATCTATTGTTCTTGTCAGTTTCCTAAGCAGAGTTGAACTAGATATGGCCCGTGTGTGTAGGAAGCACAGTTCTTTTGTTCTCAGCAAGCTCACTGTTCGGACCCCATAGGAAACACAGAAGAGTAGAAGAGTGTACTTTTCTCCAAAGCAGAGTGTGTTTCTTGTAAGGCAACATAGCGTTTGTTTCCCAGTTAAATGGAGTTGAATCACATGCAGTTTCTGGTCCTACGAGCAAGAGTTGTTTTCTGGTAAGAAGAGTCACTATTGCTCTCCCATTGCCATACACAGTACAAATAGCACTCGCGTCTGTTCCCAGCAAGTACAGTGAATTGGACTGAAGGGGAGCTACTCTTCTTGTCATTTTCCTAAGCAGAGTTGAACTAGGCATGGCCCGTGTGTGTAGGAAGCACAGTTCTTTTGTTCTGAACAAGCTCACTGTTCTGGCCCTATAGAAAACAAGTTAAAGTAGAAGAGTGCTCTTTTCTCAAAAGCAGAGTGTGTTTCTTGTAAGAGGAGCTAGTGTTTCTTTCCCAGTCCTAAATGGAGTTGAATCCCATGCAGTTTCTGGTCCTACGAGCAAGAGTTGTTTTCTGGTAAGAAGAGTCACTATTGCGCTCCCATTGTCATACACAGGGCAAATAGCACTGGCATCTGTTCCCAGCATGTACAGTGTATTGGACTGAAGAGGATCTACTGTTCTTGTCAGTTTCCTAAGCAGAATTGAACTAAATATCGCCGTGTGTGTAGGAAGCACAGTTCTTTTGTTGTGAGCCAGCTCAATGTTCTGGCCCTATAGAAAACACAGAGTAGAAGAGTGCTCTTTTCTCAAAAGCAGATTGTGTTTCTTGCAAGGCGAGCTAGCGTTTTTTTTCCCAGTCCTAAATGGAGTTGAATCCCATGCAGTTTCTGGTCCTACGAGCAAGAGTTGTTTTCTGGTAAGAAGAGTAACTATTGCACTCCCATTGTCATACACAGGGCAAATAGCACTGGCGTCGGTTCCCAGCATGTACAGTTTATTGGACTGAAGAGAATCTCCTGTTCTTGTCAGGTTCCTAAGCAGAATTGAACTAGATATGGCCATGTGTGTAGGAAGCACAGTTCTTTTGTTCTGAGCAAGCTCAATGTTCGGACCCCATAGGAAACACAGTAGAGTAGAAGAGTGCTCTTTTCTCAAAAGCAGAGTGTGTTTCTTGTAAGGCGAGCTAGCGTTTGTTTCCCAGTCCTAAATGAGGTTGAATCACATGCAGTATCTGGTCCTACGAGCAAGAGTTGTTTTCTGGTAAGAAGAGTCACTATGCGTTCCCATTGCCATACACAGTGCAAATAGCACTCACTTCTGTTCCAGCAAGTACAGTGTATTGGACTGAAGAGGAGCTACTCTTCTTGTCAGTTTTTTAAGCAGTGTTGAACTAGATATGGCCCGTGTGTGTGGGAAGCACAGTTCTTTTGTTGTGAGCCAGCTAACTGTTCTGGCCCTACAGGAAACACAGTAGAGTAGAAGAGTGCTCTTTTCTCAAAAGCAGAGTGTGTTTCTTGTAAGGCGAGCTAGTGTTTGTTTCTCAGTCCTAAATGGAGTTGAATCACATGCAGTTTTTGGTCCTACCAGCAAGAGTTGTTTTCTGTTAAGGAAAGTCACTATTGCGCTCCCATTCCCTTACACAGTGCAAATAGCACTCGCGTCTGTTCCCAGCAAGTATAGTGTATTGGACTGAAGAGGAGCTTCTGTTCTTGTCGGTTTCCTAAGCAGAGTTGAACTAGATATGACCCATGTGTGTAGGAAGCACAGTTCTTTTGTTCTGAGCAAACTCACTGTTCGGACCCCATAGGAAACCCAGTAGAGTAGATGAGTGCTCTTTTCTCAAAAGCAGAGTATGTTTCTTGTAAGGCGGGCTAGTGTTTGTTTCTCAGTCCTAAACGGAGTTTTGTCACATGCAGTTTCTGCTCGTATGAGCAAGAGTTGTTTTCTAGTAAGAAGAGTCACTATTGCACTCCCACTGCAATACACAGTGCAAAAAGCACTCATGTCTATTCCCAGCAGTACAGTGTATTGGACTGAAGAGGAGCTACTGTTCTTTTCAGTTTCCTAAGCAGAGTTGAACTAGATATGGCCCGTGTGTGTAGGAAGCACAGTTCTTTTGTTCTGAGCAAGCTCTCTGTTCTGGCTCTACAGGAAACACAGTGGAGTAGAAGAGTGCTCTTTTCTCAAAAGCAGAGTGTGTTTCTTGTAAGGAGAGCTAGCGTTTGTTTCCCAGTCCTAAATGGAGTTGAATCACATGCAGTTTCTATTCCTATGAGCAAGAGTTGTTTTCTGGTAAGAAGAGTCACTATTGTGCTCCCATTGCCATACACAGTGCAAATGGCACTTGCGTCTGTTACCAGCAAGTACAGTGTATTGGACTGAAGAGGAGCTACAGTTCTTGTCAATTTCCTAAGCAGAGTTGAACTAGATATGGCCAATGTGAGTAGGAAGCACAGTTCATTTGTTCTGAGTAAGCTCACTGTTCTGACCCTATAGGAAACACATGAGAGTAGAAGAGTGCTCTTTTCTCAAAAGAAGATTGTGTTTCTTGTAAGTCGAACTAGCGTTTGTTTCCCAGTCCTAAATGGAGTTGAATCCCATGCAGTTTCTGGTCCTACGAGCAAGAGTTGTTTTCTGGTAAGAAGAGTCACTGTTGTGCTCCCATTGAGATACACAGTGCAAATAGCACTCGCCTCTGTTCCCAGCAAGTACAGTGTATTGGACTGAAGAGGAGCTACTGTTCTTGTCAGTTTCCTAAGCAGAGTTGAACTAGATATGGCCCGTGTGTGTAGGAAACACAATTCTTTTGTTCTGAGCAAGCTCACTGTTCTGGCCCTATAGGAAACACAGTAGAGTAGAAGAGTGCTCTTTTCTCAAAAGCAGAGTGTGTTTCTTGTAAGGCGAGCTAGCCTTTGTTTCCCAGTCCTAAATGGAGTTGAATCACATGCAGTTTCTATTCCTATGAGCAAGAGTTGTTTTCTGGTAAGAAGAGTCTCTATTGCGCTCCCATTGTGATACACAGGGCAAATAGCACTGGCGTCTGTTCCCAGCATGTACAGTGTATTGGACTGAAGAGGATCTATTGTTCTTGTCAGTTTCCTAAGCAGAGTTGAACTAGATATGGCCCGTGTGTGTAGGAAGCACAGTTCTTTTGTTCTCAGCAAGCTCACTGTTCGGACCCCATAGGAAACACAGAAGAGTAGAAGAGTGTACTTTTCTCCAAAGCAGAGTGTGTTTCTTGTAAGGCAACATAGCGTTTGTTTCCCAGTTAAATGGAGTTGAATCACATGCAGTTTCTGGTCCTACGAGCAAGAGTTGTTTTCTGGTAAGAAGAGTCACTATTGCTCTCCCATTGCCATACACAGTACAAATAGCACTCGCGTCTGTTCCCAGCAAGTACAGTGAATTGGACTGAAGGGGAGCTACTCTTCTTGTCATTTTCCTAAGCAGAGTTGAACTAGGCATGGCCCGTGTGTGTAGGAAGCACAGTTCTTTTGTTCTGAACAAGCTCACTGTTCTGGCCCTATAGAAAACAAGTTAAAGTAGAAGAGTGCTCTTTTCTCAAAAGCAGAGTGTGTTTCTTGTAAGAGGAGCTAGTGTTTCTTTCCCAGTCCTAAATGGAGTTGAATCCCATGCAGTTTCTGGTCCTACGAGCAAGAGTTGTTTTCTGGTAAGAAGAGTCACTATTGCGCTCCCATTGTCATACACAGGGCAAATAGCACTGGCATCTGTTCCCAGCATGTACAGTGTATTGGACTGAAGAGGATCTACTGTTCTTGTCAGTTTCCTAAGCAGAATTGAACTAAATATCGCCGTGTGTGTAGGAAGCACAGTTCTTTTGTTGTGAGCCAGCTCAATGTTCTGGCCCTATAGAAAACACAGAGTAGAAGAGTGCTCTTTTCTCAAAAGCAGATTGTGTTTCTTGCAAGGCGAGCTAGCGTTTTTTTTCCCAGTCCTAAATGGAGTTGAATCCCATGCAGTTTCTGGTCCTACGAGCAAGAGTTGTTTTCTGGTAAGAAGAGTAACTATTGCACTCCCATTGTCATACACAGGGCAAATAGCACTGGCGTCGGTTCCCAGCATGTACAGTTTATTGGACTGAAGAGAATCTCCTGTTCTTGTCAGGTTCCTAAGCAGAATTGAACTAGATATGGCCATGTGTGTAGGAAGCACAGTTCTTTTGTTCTGAGCAAGCTCAATGTTCGGACCCCATAGGAAACACAGTAGAGTAGAAGAGTGCTCTTTTCTCAAAAGCAGAGTGTGTTTCTTGTAAGGCGAGCTAGCGTTTGTTTTCCAGTCCTAAATGGAGTTGAATCACATGCAGTTTTTGGTCCTATGAGAAAGAGTTGTTTTCTTGTAAGGAATGTCACTATTGTGCTCTAATTGCCATAAACAGTGCAAATAGCACTCGCGTCTGTTCCCAGCATGTACAGTGTATTGGACTGAAGAAGAGCTGCTTTTCTTCTCAGTTTCCTTAGCAGAGTTGAACTAGATATGGCCCGTGTGTGTAGGAAGTACAGTTCTTTTGTTATGAGCAAGCTCACTGTTCTGGCTCTATAAGAAACACAGTAGAGTAGAAGAGTGCTCTTTTCTCAAAAGCAGAGCGTGTTGTTTCTTGTAAGGCAAGCTGGCATTTGTTTCCCAGTCCTAAATGGAGTTGAATCCCATGCAATTTCTAGTCCTATGAGCAAGAGTAGTTTTCTGATAAGAAGAGTCACTATTGCGCTCCCATTGCCATACACTGTGCAAATAGCACTTGCGTCTGTTCCCAGCAAGTACAGTGTATTGGACTGAAGAGGAGTTACTCTTCTTGTCAGTTTCCTAAGCAGAATTGAAACAGATATGGCCATGTGTGTAGGAAGCACAGGTCTTTTGTTGTGAGCAAGCTCACTGTTCGGACCCCATAGGAAACACAGTAGAGTAGAAGAGTGCCCTTTTCTCAAAAACAGAGTGTGTTTCTTGTAAGGCGAGCTAGCGTTTGTTTCCCAGTCCTAAATGGAGTTGAATCACATGCAGTTTCTGTTCCTATGAGCAAGAGTTGTTTTCTGGTAAGAAGAGTCACTATTGCGTTCCCATTGTCATACACATAGCAAATAGCACTGGCGTCGACTCCCAGCATGTACAGTGTATTGGACTGAAGAGGATCTACTGTTCTTGTCAGGTTCCTAAGCAGAATTGAACTAGATATGTCCGTGGGTGTAGGAAGCACATTTTTCTTGTTCTGATCAAGCTCACTGTTCTGGCCCTATAGGAAACACAGTAGAGTAGAAGTGTGCTCTTTTCTCAAAAGCAGAGTGTGTTTCTTGTAAGGCGAGCTAGCGTTTTTTTCCCAGTCCTAAATGGAGTTGAATCACGTGCAGTTTTTGGTCCTATGAGCAAGAGCTGTTTTCTTGTAAGGAGTGTGACTGTTGTGCTCTAATTGCCATACACAGTGCAAATTGCACTCGCGTCTGTTCCCAGCAAGTACAGTGAATTGGACTGAAGGGGAGCTACTCTTCTTGTCATTTTCCTAAGCAGAGTTGAACTAGGCATGGCCCGTGTGTGTAGGAAGCACAGTTCTTTTGTTCTGAACAAGCTCACTGTTCTGGCCCTATAGAAAACAAGTTAAAGTAGAAGAGTGCTCTTTTCTCAAAAGCAGAGTGTGTTTCTTGTAAGAGGAGCTAGTGTTTCTTTCCCAGTCCTAAATGGAGTTGAATCCCATGCAGTTTCTGGTCCTACGAGCAAGAGTTGTTTTCTGGTAAGAAGAGTCACTATTGCGCTCCCATTGTCATACACAGGGCAAATAGCACTGGCATCTGTTCCCAGCATGTACAGTGTATTGGACTGAAGAGGATCTACTGTTCTTGTCAGTTTCCTAAGCAGAATTGAACTAGATATCGCCGTGTGTGTAGGAAGCACAGTTCTTTTGTTGTGAGCCAGCTCAATGTTCTGGCCCTATAGAAAACACAGAGTAGAAGAGTGCTCTTTTCTCAAAAGCAGATTGTGTTTCTTGCAAGGCGAGCTAGCGTTTTTTTTCCCAGTCCTAAATGGAGTTGAATCCCATGCAGTTTCTGGTCCTACGAGCAAGAGTTGTTTTCTGGTAAGAAGAGTAACTATTGCACTCCCATTGTCATACACAGGGCAAATAGCACTGGCGTCGGTTCCCAGCATGTACAGTTTATTGGACTGAAGAGAATCTCCTGTTCTTGTCAGGTTCCTAAGCAGAATTGAACTAGATATGGCCATGTGTGTAGGAAGCACAGTTCTTTTGTTCTGAGCAAGCTCAATGTTCGGACCCCATAGGAAACACAGTAGACTAGAAGAGTGCTCTTTTCTCAAAAGCAGAGTGTGTTTCTTGTAAGGCGAGCTAGCGTTTGTTTTCCAGTCCTAAATGGAGTTGAATCACATGCAGTTTTTGGTCCTATGAGAAAGAGTTGTTTTCTTGTAAGGAATGTCACTATTGTGCTCTAATTGCCATAAACAGTGCAAATAGCACTCGCGTCTGTTCCCAGCATGTACAGTGTATTGGACTGAAGAAGAGCTGCTTTTCTTCTCAGTTTCCTTAGCAGAGTTGAACTAGATATGGCCCGTGTGTGTAGGAAGTATGGTTCTTTTGTTATGAGCAAGCTCACTGTTCTGGCTCTATAAGAAACACAGTAGAGTAGAAGAGTGCTCTTTTCTCAAAAGCAGAGCGTGTTGTTTCTTGTAAGGCAAGCTGGCGTTTGTTTCCCAGTCCTAAATGGAGTTGAATCCCATGCAATTTCTAGTCCTATGAGCAAGAGTAGTTTTCTGATAAGAAGAGTCACTATTGCGCTCCCATTGCCATACACTGTGCAAATAGCACTTGCGTCTGTTCCCAGCAAGTACAGTGTATTGGACTGAAGAGGAGTTACTCTTCTTGTCAGTTTCCTAAGCAGAATTGAACCAGATATGGCCATGTGTGTAGGAAGCACAGGTCTTTTGTTGTGAGCAAGCTCACTGTTCGGACCCCATAGGAAACACAGTAGAGTAGAAGAGTGCCCTTTTCTCAAAAACAGAGTGTGTTTCTTGTAAGGCGAGCTAGCGTTTGTTTCCCAGTCCTAAATGGAGTTGAATCACATGCAGTTTCTGTTCCTATGAGCAAGAGTTGTTTTCTGGTAAGAAGAGTCACTATTGCGTTCCCATTGTCATACACATAGCAAATAGCACTGGCGTCGACTCCCAGCATGTACAGTGTATTGGACTGAAGAGGATCTACTGTTCTTGTCAGGTTCCTAAGCAGAATTGAACTAGATATGTCCGTGGGTGTAGGAAGCACATTTTTCTTGTTCTGATCAAGCTCACTGTTCTGGCCCTATAGGAAACACAGTAGAGTAGAAGTGTGCTCTTTTCTCAAAAGCAGAGTGTGTTTCTTGTAAGGCGAGCTAGCGTTTTTTTCCCAGTCCTAAATGGAGTTGAATCACGTGCAGTTTTTGGTCCTATGAGCAAGAGCTGTTTTCTTGTAAGGAGTGTGACTGTTGTGCTCTAATTGCCATACACAGTGCAAATTGCACTCGCGTCTGTTCCCAGGATGTACAGTGTATTAGACTGAAGAAGAGCTACTATTCTTGTCAGTTTCCTAAGCAGAGTTGAACTAGATATGGCCCGTGTGTGTAGGAAGTACAGTTCTTTTGTTCTGAGCAAGCTCACTGTTCTGGCCCTATAAGAAACACAGTAGAGTACAAGAGTGCTCTTTTCTCAAAAGCAGAGTGTGTTTCTTGTAAGGCGAGCTGGCTTTTGTTTACCAGTCCTAAATGGAGTTGAGTCACATGCAGTTTCTGGTCCTACGAGCAAGAGTTGTTTTCTGGTAAGAAGAGTCACTATTGCTCTCCCATTGCCATACACAGTACAAATAGCACTCGCGTCTGTTCCCAGCAAGTACAGTGAATTGGACTGAAGGGGAGCTACTCTTCTTGTCATTTTCCTAAGCAGAGTTGAACTAGGCATGGCCCGTGTGTGTAGGAAGCACAGTTCTTTTGTTCTGAACAAGCTCACTGTTCTGGCCCTATAGAAAACAAGTTAAAGTAGAAGAGTGCTCTTTTCTCAAAAGCAGAGTGTGTTTCTTGTAAGAGGAGCTAGTGTTTCTTTCCCAGTCCTAAATGGAGTTGAATCCCATGCAGTTTCTGGTCCTACGAGCAAGAGTTGTTTTCTGGTAAGAAGAGTCACTATTGCGCTCCCATTGTCATACACAGGGCAAATAGCACTGGCATCTGTTCCCAGCATGTACAGTGTATTGGACTGAAGAGGATCTACTGTTCTTGTCAGTTTCCTAAGCAGAATTGAACTAGATATCGCCGTGTGTGTAGGAAGCACAGTTCTTTTGTTGTGAGCCAGCTCAATGTTCTGGCCCTATAGAAAACACAGAGTAGAAGAGTGCTCTTTTATCAAAAGCAGAGTGTGTTTCTTGTAAGGCGAGCTAGCGTTTGTTTCCCAGTCCTAAATGGAGTTGAATCACATGCAGGATCTGGTCCTATGAGCAAGAGTAGTTTTCTGTTAAGAAGAGTCACTATTTTGCTCCCATTGTATACACAGTTCAAATAGCACTCATGTCTGTTCCCAACAAGTACAGTGTATTGGACTGAAGAGGAGCTACTGTTCTTGTCAGTTTTTTAAGCAGAGTTGAACTAGATATGGCCTGTGTGTGGAGGAAGTACAATTCTTTTGTTCTGAGCAAGCTCACTGTTCGGAACCCATAGGAAACACAGTAGAGTAGAAGAGTGCCCTTTTCTCAAAAGCAGCGTGTGTTTCTTTTAAGGCGAGCTAGTGTTTGTTTCCCAGCCAGAAATGGAGTTGAATCACATGCAGTTTTTGGTCCTATGATCAAGAGTTGTTTTTGGTAAGAAGAGTCACTATTACGCTCCCATTGCCATACACAGTGCAAATAGCACTCACTTCTGTTCCAGCAAGTACAGTGTATTGGACTGAAGAGGAGCTACTGTTCTTGTCAGATTTTTAAGCAGAGTTGAACTAGATATGGCCCTTTGTGGAGGAAGCACAGTTCTTTTGTTGTGAGCCAGCTCACTGTTCTGGCCCTACAGGAAACACAGTAGAGTAGAAGAGTGCTCTTTTCTCAAAAGCAGAGTGTGTTTCTTGTAAGGCGAGCTAGTGTTTGTTTCTCAGTCCTAAACGGATTTGTGTCACATGCAGTTTCTGCTCGTATGAGCAAGAGTTGTTTTCTGGTAAGAAGAGTCACTATTGCACTCCCACTGCAATACACACTGCAAAAAGCACTCATGTCTATTCCCAGCAGTACAGTGTATTGGACTGAAGATGAGCTACTGTTCATTTCAGTTTCCTAAGCAGAGTTGAACTAGATATGGCCCGTGTGTGTAGGAAGCTCAGTTCTTTTGTTCTGAGCAAGCTCACTGTTCTGACTCTACAGGAAACACAGTGGAGTAGAAGAGTGCTTTTTTCTCAAAAGCAGAGTGTGTTTCTTGTAAGGAGAGCTAGCGTTTGTTTCCCAGTCCTAAATGGAGTTGAATCACATGCAGTTTCTATTCCTATGAGCAAGAGTTGCTTTCTGGTAATAAGAGTAACTATTGCGCTCCCATTGCCATACACAGTGCAAATGGCACTCGCGTCTGTTACCAGCAAGTACAGTGTATTGGACTGAAGAGGAGCTACAGTTCTTGTCAATTTCCTAAGCAGAGTTGAACTAGATATCGCCCATGTGAGTAGGAAGCACAGTTCATTTGTTCTGAGTAAGCTCACTGTTCGGACCCCTTAGGAAACCCAGTGAGTAGAAGAGTGCTCTTTTCTCAAAAGCAGAGTGTGTTTCTTGTAAGGCGAGCTAGCGTTTGTTTCCCAGTCCTAAATGGGGTTGAATCACATGCAGTTTCTGGACCTAAGAGCAAGAGTTGTTTTCTGGTAAGGAAAGTCACTATTGTGCTCCCATTGCCGTACACAGTGCAAATAGCACTCGAGTCTGTTCCCAGCAAGTATAGTGTATTGGACTGAAGAGGAGCTACTGTTCTTGTCAGTTTCCTAAGCAGAGTTGAACTAGATATGGCCTGTGTGTGTAGGAAGCACACTTCTTTTGTTTTTAGCAAGCTCACTGTTCTGGCCCTCTAAGAAACACAGTACAGTAGAAGAGTGCTCTTTTCTCAAAAGCAGTGTGTTTCTTGTAAGGCGAGCAAGCGTTTGTTTCCCAGTCCTAAATGAGGTTGAATCACATGCAGTATCTGGTCCTACGAGCAAGAGTTGTTTTCTGGTAAGAAGAGTCACTATGCGTTCCCATTGCCATACACAGTGCAAATAGCACTCACTTCTGTTCCAGCAAGTACAGTGTATTGGACTGAAGAGGAGCTACTCTTCTTGTCAGTTTTTTAAGCAGTGTTGAACTAGATATGGCCCGTGTGTGGAGGAAGCACAGTTCTTTTGTTGTGAGCCAGCTAACTGTTCTGGCCCTACAGGAAACACAGTAGAGTAGAAGAGTGCTCTTTTCTCAAAAGCAGAGTGTGTTTCTTGTAAGGCGAGCTAGTGTTTGTTTCTCAGTCCTAAATGGAGTTGAATCACATGCAGTTTTTGGTCCTACCAGCAAGAGTTGTTTTCTGTTAAGGAAAGTCACTATTGCGCTCCCATTCCCTTACACAGTGCAAATAGCACTCGCGTCTGTTCCCAGCAAGTATAGTGTATTGGACTGAAGAGGAGCTTCTGTTCTTGTCGGTTTCCTAAGCAGAGTTGAACTAGATATGACCCATGTGTGTAGGAAGCACAGTTCTTTTGTTCTGAGCAAACTCACTGTTCGGACCCCATAGGAAACCCAGTAGAGTAGATGAGTGCTCTTTTCTCAAAAGCAGAGTATGTTTCTTGTAAGGCGGGCTAGTGTTTGTTTCTCAGTCCTAAACGGAGTTTTGTCACATGCAGTTTCTGCTCGTATGAGCAAGAGTTGTTTTCTAGTAAGAAGAGTCACTATTGCACTCCCACTGCAATACACAGTGCAAAAAGCACTCATGTCTATTCCCAGCAGTACAGTGTATTGGACTGAAGAGGAGCTACTGTTCTTTTCAGTTTCCTAAGCAGAGTTGAACTAGATATGGCCCGTGTGTGTAGGAAGCACAGTTCTTTTGTTCTGAGCAAGCTCTCTGTTCTGGCTCTACAGGAAACACAGTGGAGTAGAAGAGTGCTCTTTTCTCAAAAGCAGAGTGTGTTTCTTGTAAGGAGAGCTAGCGTTTGTTTCCCAGTCCTAAATGGAGTTGAATCACATGCAGTTTCTATTCCTATGAGCAAGAGTTGTTTTCTGGTAAGAAGAGTCACTATTGTGCTCCCATTGCCATACACAGTGCAAATGGCACTTGCGTCTGTTACCAGCAAGTACAGTGTATTGGACTGAAGAGGAGCTACAGTTCTTGTCAATTTCCTAAGCAGAGTTGAACTAGATATGGCCAATGTGAGTAGGAAGCACAGTTCATTTGTTCTGAGTAAGCTCACTGTTCTGACCCTATAGGAAACACATGAGAGTAGAAGAGTGCTCTTTTCTCAAAAGAAGATTGTGTTTCTTGTAAGTCGAACTAGCGTTTGTTTCCCAGTCCTAAATGGAGTTGAATCCCATGCAGTTTCTGGTCCTACGAGCAAGAGTTGTTTTCTGGTAAGAAGAGTCACTGTTGTGCTCCCATTGAGATACACAGTGCAAATAGCACTCGCCTCTGTTCCCAGCAAGTACAGTGTATTGGACTGAAGAGGAGCTACTGTTCTTGTCAGTTTCCTAAGCAGAGTTGAACTAGATATGGCCCGTGTGTGTAGGAAACACAATTCTTTTGTTCTGAGCAAGCTCACTGTTCTGGCCCTATAGGAAACACAGTAGAGTAGAAGAGTGCTCTTTTCTCAAAAGCAGAGTGTGTTTCTTGTAAGGCGAGCTAGCCTTTGTTTCCCAGTCCTAAATGGAGTTGAATCACATGCAGTTTCTATTCCTATGAGCAAGAGTTGTTTTCTGGTAAGAAGAGTCTCTATTGCGCTCCCATTGTGATACACAGGGCAAATAGCACTGGCGTCTGTTCCCAGCATGTACAGTGTATTGGACTGAAGAGGATCTATTGTTCTTGTCAGTTTCCTAAGCAGAGTTGAACTAGATATGGCCCGTGTGTGTAGGAAGCACAGTTCTTTTGTTCTCAGCAAGCTCACTGTTCGGACCCCATAGGAAACACAGAAGAGTAGAAGAGTGTACTTTTCTCCAAAGCAGAGTGTGTTTCTTGTAAGGCAACATAGCGTTTGTTTCCCAGTTAAATGGAGTTGAATCACATGCAGTTTCTGGTCCTACGAGCAAGAGTTGTTTTCTGGTAAGAAGAGTCACTATTGCTCTCCCATTGCCATACACAGTACAAATAGCACTCGCGTCTGTTCCCAGCAAGTACAGTGAATTGGACTGAAGGGGAGCTACTCTTCTTGTCATTTTCCTAAGCAGAGTTGAACTAGGCATGGCCCGTGTGTGTAGGAAGCACAGTTCTTTTGTTCTGAACAAGCTCACTGTTCTGGCCCTATAGAAAACAAGTTAAAGTAGAAGAGTGCTCTTTTCTCAAAAGCAGAGTGTGTTTCTTGTAAGAGGAGCTAGTGTTTCTTTCCCAGTCCTAAATGGAGTTGAATCCCATGCAGTTTCTGGTCCTACGAGCAAGAGTTGTTTTCTGGTAAGAAGAGTCACTATTGCGCTCCCATTGTCATACACAGGGCAAATAGCACTGGCATCTGTTCCCAGCATGTACAGTGTATTGGACTGAAGAGGATCTACTGTTCTTGTCAGTTTCCTAAGCAGAATTGAACTAAATATCGCCGTGTGTGTAGGAAGCACAGTTCTTTTGTTGTGAGCCAGCTCAATGTTCTGGCCCTATAGAAAACACAGAGTAGAAGAGTGCTCTTTTCTCAAAAGCAGATTGTGTTTCTTGCAAGGCGAGCTAGCGTTTTTTTTCCCAGTCCTAAATGGAGTTGAATCCCATGCAGTTTCTGGTCCTACGAGCAAGAGTTGTTTTCTGGTAAGAAGAGTAACTATTGCACTCCCATTGTCATACACAGGGCAAATAGCACTGGCGTCGGTTCCCAGCATGTACAGTTTATTGGACTGAAGAGAATCTCCTGTTCTTGTCAGGTTCCTAAGCAGAATTGAACTAGATATGGCCATGTGTGTAGGAAGCACAGTTCTTTTGTTCTGAGCAAGCTCAATGTTCGGACCCCATAGGAAACACAGTAGAGTAGAAGAGTGCTCTTTTCTCAAAAGCAGAGTGTGTTTCTTGTAAGGCGAGCTAGCGTTTGTTTTCCAGTCCTAAATGGAGTTGAATCACATGCAGTTTTTGGTCCTATGAGAAAGAGTTGTTTTCTTGTAAGGAATGTCACTATTGTGCTCTAATTGCCATAAACAGTGCAAATAGCACTCGCGTCTGTTCCCAGCATGTACAGTGTATTGGACTGAAGAAGAGCTGCTTTTCTTCTCAGTTTCCTTAGCAGAGTTGAACTAGATATGGCCCGTGTGTGTAGGAAGTACAGTTCTTTTGTTATGAGCAAGCTCACTGTTCTGGCTCTATAAGAAACACAGTAGAGTAGAAGAGTGCTCTTTTCTCAAAAGCAGAGCGTGTTGTTTCTTGTAAGGCAAGCTGGCATTTGTTTCCCAGTCCTAAATGGAGTTGAATCCCATGCAATTTCTAGTCCTATGAGCAAGAGTAGTTTTCTGATAAGAAGAGTCACTATTGCGCTCCCATTGCCATACACTGTGCAAATAGCACTTGCGTCTGTTCCCAGCAAGTACAGTGTATTGGACTGAAGAGGAGTTACTCTTCTTGTCAGTTTCCTAAGCAGAATTGAAACAGATATGGCCATGTGTGTAGGAAGCACAGGTCTTTTGTTGTGAGCAAGCTCACTGTTCGGACCCCATAGGAAACACAGTAGAGTAGAAGAGTGCCCTTTTCTCAAAAACAGAGTGTGTTTCTTGTAAGGCGAGCTAGCGTTTGTTTCCCAGTCCTAAATGGAGTTGAATCACATGCAGTTTCTGTTCCTATGAGCAAGAGTTGTTTTCTGGTAAGAAGAGTCACTATTGCGTTCCCATTGTCATACACATAGCAAATAGCACTGGCGTCGACTCCCAGCATGTACAGTGTATTGGACTGAAGAGGATCTACTGTTCTTGTCAGGTTCCTAAGCAGAATTGAACTAGATATGTCCGTGGGTGTAGGAAGCACATTTTTCTTGTTCTGATCAAGCTCACTGTTCTGGCCCTATAGGAAACACAGTAGAGTAGAAGTGTGCTCTTTTCTCAAAAGCAGAGTGTGTTTCTTGTAAGGCGAGCTAGCGTTTTTTTCCCAGTCCTAAATGGAGTTGAATCACGTGCAGTTTTTGGTCCTATGAGCAAGAGCTGTTTTCTTGTAAGGAGTGTGACTGTTGTGCTCTAATTGCCATACACAGTGCAAATTGCACTCGCGTCTGTTCCCAGCAAGTACAGTGAATTGGACTGAAGGGGAGCTACTCTTCTTGTCATTTTCCTAAGCAGAGTTGAACTAGGCATGGCCCGTGTGTGTAGGAAGCACAGTTCTTTTGTTCTGAACAAGCTCACTGTTCTGGCCCTATAGAAAACAAGTTAAAGTAGAAGAGTGCTCTTTTCTCAAAAGCAGAGTGTGTTTCTTGTAAGAGGAGCTAGTGTTTCTTTCCCAGTCCTAAATGGAGTTGAATCCCATGCAGTTTCTGGTCCTACGAGCAAGAGTTGTTTTCTGGTAAGAAGAGTCACTATTGCGCTCCCATTGTCATACACAGGGCAAATAGCACTGGCATCTGTTCCCAGCATGTACAGTGTATTGGACTGAAGAGGATCTACTGTTCTTGTCAGTTTCCTAAGCAGAATTGAACTAGATATCGCCGTGTGTGTAGGAAGCACAGTTCTTTTGTTGTGAGCCAGCTCAATGTTCTGGCCCTATAGAAAACACAGAGTAGAAGAGTGCTCTTTTCTCAAAAGCAGATTGTGTTTCTTGCAAGGCGAGCTAGCGTTTTTTTTCCCAGTCCTAAATGGAGTTGAATCCCATGCAGTTTCTGGTCCTACGAGCAAGAGTTGTTTTCTGGTAAGAAGAGTAACTATTGCACTCCCATTGTCATACACAGGGCAAATAGCACTGGCGTCGGTTCCCAGCATGTACAGTTTATTGGACTGAAGAGAATCTCCTGTTCTTGTCAGGTTCCTAAGCAGAATTGAACTAGATATGGCCATGTGTGTAGGAAGCACAGTTCTTTTGTTCTGAGCAAGCTCAATGTTCGGACCCCATAGGAAACACAGTAGACTAGAAGAGTGCTCTTTTCTCAAAAGCAGAGTGTGTTTCTTGTAAGGCGAGCTAGCGTTTGTTTTCCAGTCCTAAATGGAGTTGAATCACATGCAGTTTTTGGTCCTATGAGAAAGAGTTGTTTTCTTGTAAGGAATGTCACTATTGTGCTCTAATTGCCATAAACAGTGCAAATAGCACTCGCGTCTGTTCCCAGCATGTACAGTGTATTGGACTGAAGAAGAGCTGCTTTTCTTCTCAGTTTCCTTAGCAGAGTTGAACTAGATATGGCCCGTGTGTGTAGGAAGTACGGTTCTTTTGTTATGAGCAAGCTCACTGTTCTGGCTCTATAAGAAACACAGTAGAGTAGAAGAGTGCTCTTTTCTCAAAAGCAGAGCGTGTTGTTTCTTGTAAGGCAAGCTGGCGTTTGTTTCCCAGTCCTAAATGGAGTTGAATCCCATGCAATTTCTAGTCCTATGAGCAAGAGTAGTTTTCTGATAAGAAGAGTCACTATTGCGCTCCCATTGCCATACACTGTGCAAATAGCACTTGCGTCTGTTCCCAGCAAGTACAGTGTATTGGACTGAAGAGGAGTTACTCTTCTTGTCAGTTTCCTAAGCAGAATTGAACCAGATATGGCCATGTGTGTAGGAAGCACAGGTCTTTTGTTGTGAGCAAGCTCACTGTTCGGACCCCATAGGAAACACAGTAGAGTAGAAGAGTGCCCTTTTCTCAAAAACAGAGTGTGTTTCTTGTAAGGCGAGCTAGCGTTTGTTTCCCAGTCCTAAATGGAGTTGAATCACATGCAGTTTCTGTTCCTATGAGCAAGAGTTGTTTTCTGGTAAGAAGAGTCACTATTGCGTTCCCATTGTCATACACATAGCAAATAGCACTGGCGTCGACTCCCAGCATGTACAGTGTATTGGACTGAAGAGGATCTACTGTTCTTGTCAGGTTCCTAAGCAGAATTGAACTAGATATGTCCGTGGGTGTAGGAAGCACATTTTTCTTGTTCTGATCAAGCTCACTGTTCTGGCCCTATAGGAAACACAGTAGAGTAGAAGTGTGCTCTTTTCTCAAAAGCAGAGTGTGTTTCTTGTAAGGCGAGCTAGCGTTTTTTTCCCAGTCCTAAATGGAGTTGAATCACGTGCAGTTTTTGGTCCTATGAGCAAGAGCTGTTTTCTTGTAAGGAGTGTGACTGTTGTGCTCTAATTGCCATACACAGTGCAAATTGCACTCGCGTCTGTTCCCAGGATGTACAGTGTATTAGACTGAAGAAGAGCTACTATTCTTGTCAGTTTCCTAAGCAGAGTTGAACTAGATATGGCCCGTGTGTGTAGGAAGTACAGTTCTTTTGTTCTGAGCAAGCTCACTGTTCTGGCCCTATAAGAAACACAGTAGAGTACAAGAGTGCTCTTTTCTCAAAAGCAGAGTGTGTTTCTTGTAAGGCGAGCTGGCTTTTGTTTACCAGTCCTAAATGGAGTTGAGTCACATGCAGTTTCTGGTCCTACGAGCAAGAGTTGTTTTCTGGTAAGAAGAGTCACTATTGCTCTCCCATTGCCATACACAGTACAAATAGCACTCGCGTCTGTTCCCAGCAAGTACAGTGAATTGGACTGAAGGGGAGCTACTCTTCTTGTCATTTTCCTAAGCAGAGTTGAACTAGGCATGGCCCGTGTGTGTAGGAAGCACAGTTCTTTTGTTCTGAACAAGCTCACTGTTCTGGCCCTATAGAAAACAAGTTAAAGTAGAAGAGTGCTCTTTTCTCAAAAGCAGAGTGTGTTTCTTGTAAGAGGAGCTAGTGTTTCTTTCCCAGTCCTAAATGGAGTTGAATCCCATGCAGTTTCTGGTCCTACGAGCAAGAGTTGTTTTCTGGTAAGAAGAGTCACTATTGCGCTCCCATTGTCATACACAGGGCAAATAGCACTGGCATCTGTTCCCAGCATGTACAGTGTATTGGACTGAAGAGGATCTACTGTTCTTGTCAGTTTCCTAAGCAGAATTGAACTAGATATCGCCGTGTGTGTAGGAAGCACAGTTCTTTTGTTGTGAGCCAGCTCAATGTTCTGGCCCTATAGAAAACACAGAGTAGAAGAGTGCTCTTTTATCAAAAGCAGAGTGTGTTTCTTGTAAGGCGAGCTAGCGTTTGTTTCCCAGTCCTAAATGGAGTTGAATCACATGCAGGATCTGGTCCTATGAGCAAGAGTAGTTTTCTGTTAAGAAGAGTCACTATTTTGCTCCCATTGTATACACAGTTCAAATAGCACTCATGTCTGTTCCCAACAAGTACAGTGTATTGGACTGAAGAGGAGCTACTGTTCTTGTCAGTTTTTTAAGCAGAGTTGAACTAGATATGGCCTGTGTGTGGAGGAAGTACAATTCTTTTGTTCTGAGCAAGCTCACTGTTCGGAACCCATAGGAAACACAGTAGAGTAGAAGAGTGCCCTTTTCTCAAAAGCAGCGTGTGTTTCTTGTAAGGCGAGCTAGTGTTTGTTTCCCAGCCAGAAATGGAGTTGAATCACATGCAGTTTTTGGTCCTATGATCAAGAGTTGTTTTTGGTAAGAAGAGTCACTATTACGCTCCCATTGCCATACACAGTGCAAATAGCACTCACTTCTGTTCCAGCAAGTACAGTGTATTGGACTGAAGAGGAGCTACTGTTCTTGTCAGATTTTTAAGCAGAGTTGAACTAGATATGGCCCTTTGTGGAGGAAGCACAGTTCTTTTGTTGTGAGCCAGCTCACTGTTCTGGCCCTACAGGAAACACAGTAGAGTAGAAGAGTGCTCTTTTCTCAAAAGCAGAGTGTGTTTCTTGTAAGGCGAGCTAGTGTTTGTTTCTCAGTCCTAAACGGATTTGTGTCACATGCAGTTTCTGCTCGTATGAGCAAGAGTTGTTTTCTGGTAAGAAGAGTCACTATTGCACTCCCACTGCAATACACACTGCAAAAAGCACTCATGTCTATTCCCAGCAGTACAGTGTATTGGACTGAAGATGAGCTACTGTTCATTTCAGTTTCCTAAGCAGAGTTGAACTAGATATGGCCCGTGTGTGTAGGAAGCTCAGTTCTTTTGTTCTGAGCAAGCTCACTGTTCTGACTCTACAGGAAACACAGTGGAGTAGAAGAGTGCTTTTTTCTCAAAAGCAGAGTGTGTTTCTTGTAAGGAGAGCTAGCGTTTGTTTCCCAGTCCTAAATGGAGTTGAATCACATGCAGTTTCTATTCCTATGAGCAAGAGTTGTTTTCTGGTAATAAGAGTAACTATTGCGCTCCCATTGCCATACACAGTGCAAATGGCACTCGCGTCTGTTACCAGCAAGTACAGTGTATTGGACTGAAGAGGAGCTACAGTTCTTGTCAATTTCCTAAGCAGAGTTGAACTAGATATCGCCCATGTGAGTAGGAAGCACAGTTCATTTGTTCTGAGTAAGCTCACTGTTCGGACCCCTTAGGAAACCCAGTGAGTAGAAGAGTGCTCTTTTCTCAAAAGCAGAGTGTGTTTCTTGTAAGGCGAGCTAGCGTTTGTTTCCCAGTCCTAAATGGGGTTGAATCACATGCAGTTTCTGGACCTAAGAGCAAGAGTTGTTTTCTGGTAAGGAAAGTCACTATTGTGCTCCCATTGCCGTACACAGTGCAAATAGCACTCGAGTCTGTTCCCAGCAAGTATAGTGTATTGGACTGAAGAGGAGCTACTGTTCTTGTCAGTTTCCTAAGCAGAGTTGAACTAGATATGGCCTGTGTGTGTAGGAAGCACACTTCTTTTGTTTTTAGCAAGCTCACTGTTCTGGCCCTCTAAGAAACACAGCACAGTAGAAGAGTGCTCTTTTCTCAAAAGCAGTGTGTTTCTTGTAAGGCGAGCAAGCGTTTGTTTCCCAGTCCTAAATGAGGTTGAATCACATGCAGTATCTGGTCCTACGAGCAAGAGTTGTTTTCTGGTAAGAAGAGTCACTATGCGTTCCCATTGCCATACACAGT